>NC_092333.1:702811818-703114848 GCF_046630445.1 Rutidosis leptorrhynchoides | reverse complement strand
AACATCATGATTACGGAAGCTTAAATAAGCATAATTCCTTTATTTTATATCTTATCTCACTTTTAATTATCGTACTTTTTAATTATCGCAATTTTATTTACTGTCATTTTATTTATCGCACTTTTAATTATCGCAATTTTATTTATCGTCATTTACTTTACGCTTTAAATTAAGTTATTTGTATATTTAATATTTTACATTAGCTTTTAATTGCGACTTAAGACATAAAATCGACAAACAGGTCATTAAACGATAAAAAAAAACCCCTTTTATAATAATAATAATACTACTTATATATATATATATATATATATATATATATATATATATATACAAATATAGTTTTAAAAATATAGCGTTAAACTTGGCTAGTTCCCTGTAGACGAACCGGACTTACTAAAAACTACACTACTGTACGATTAGGTACACTGCCTATAAGTGTTGTAGTAAGGTTTAGGTATATCCACTCTATAAATAAATAAATAACTTGTGTAAAATTGTATCGTATTTAATAGTATTTCGTAGTAAAAATATAACTATTTCGTATACGCTGCTGCACACATCAAGTATTTTTGGCGCCGCTGCCGGGGAACACCGAAGCAAAACGCTATTAAAAAAAAGATTTTTATTAAGCTTTAATTCATTTTTATAAAAATACGTTTTATATAATACAATCAAAAATATAAAAGAAAAAGAAAAATATATATCTATATTTTTAAGTTTAAGTTAAATTTAAAAAGTTTATATTTCTATTTATTGTGAAAAGTTATAAAAACTAATAAGTAAATTTGTCTTATTTATAAGTTTTATATAAATATTTTCCAAAAATATAAAATAAAAAAAAATATAAAAAGTATTCGGGCCTGGCACTGTAGCAGCCCAACATCTGAACTGGATCCGAGGGTCATGGGACCGCATGAAATTTTAACTAACACTCCATGCGATCGCATGGAGTGACTTGACAGGCCTGATCCTTAAACTGGTACGATTAGGGTTAGGTTTAAAATTAATTATTATTATTAATTAATTAGAATTAGGGTTAATTAAAATAATAATTAGTTTTATTTAGTTTTATTTTTAGTTTTAATTAGTTTTATTAAGTTTAATTAAATATATAAAAATAATACTTTTATATAAATAATATAAAAATAATATTTTTATAAAAAATTGTATTTTTATAACTTTAAGCTTATTTTTATATTTTGTATATTTTTATCGTTTATTCATAATATTTGTATATTTATCATTCATAATTAGTTTTAAGACCAGTATTTTGCCGTAGTAACTTTATATTTCAAGATTTTTAAGCTTTGCCGTAAAATCTCTTAAGTACTTTTTCTTTAGACTAAGATTTAGGTGCTTTAGAATTTTGCGACGCCGTTTTAAGATTTTAGTACTTTTTAAGTTATTGCCGTTTTGGATATAGAATTTCTTTTAAGCTTTAATACCTTTAGACGTAAGTTTAATTTTTAGTTTTTAAAATTCTAAGTTTCGATGCTTATTTTCTTATTTTTATTTTTCGACTGTTTATTTTTCGATATTTGTTTTTCGACCTTTTATTTTTCGACGTTTTTCGACGCGCTCTTTTTCTTTCTTATTTCTCGACGCTCTAGTTTTTAGGACATAGAATTTTCTATTTCTTCTCTAAAAATTCAAAACGAAAAATTATTTTAAGCGGTTAAATTGATAGAGATCCAAACTTTTCTGGTTCGTAGTAATAGTTGGATTTGTTAGTGGCGAGTTGTGGGCTTCCGATTTAAAGGGTCCTGGCTACCTGCTGCATCTATTGGCTATTCGAAACATGGGCAAAATCAGAAAAGTCTATTAATTTGATAACTTATATAATTTTTATTTTTATAACTAATAGGATATTCAGTAAATGCACCAAGCAAAACGTTCACCACCTTTCATACGTTCACCACCTGTAACTCGATCAAGACATCTAGCCAATATTATCGCCGTTGATTTTTCTTTAGAATCATCATCAAGTCAAACAAGAACTCCGATTCAAATTTCCGATAATCCATTTTTTGAACCCGACCTCACAGTTGAGAATCCGGAGGATATTCAGGGTCAATTCAGAGATCCTGAACCACTAATCATTCCTCATGAACCACAAATCACTCATCCAGAGATTGTCGAGGAAGAAACCATTAAGTCAGAATCCTCTAGTGATTCAGATTCAACAAATTCAATCATGGAAAATCTGAAACCTCTAAGTATGGAAGACCGAATGAGAGCTAAACGCACTGGCCAAGGTCACACAATTACTCAACCAGACATTAATGCGCCAGATTATGAAATAAAAGGACAAATCCTACACATGGTAACTAATCAATACCAATTTAGTGGTGTGCCGAAGGAAGATCCAAATGAACATCTTCGAACCTTTAATAGGATCTGTACTCTATTCAAAATAAGAGAAGTAGAGGATGAACAGATCTATCTCATGTTATTTCCCTGGACTTTAAAGGGAGAAGCCAAAGATTGGTTAGAATCGTTACCTGAAGGGGCGATTGATACGTGGGATGTCTTAGTTGAAAATTTTCATAAACAATTCTTTCCGGCATCTAAAGTCGTGAGACTTCAAGAAGAAATTGTTACGTTCACACAAAAGCAAAATGAAACTATATATGAGGCATGGACAAGATTTGAAAAGTTGTTAAGAGGATGTCCCCGACATGGTTTAGACACTTATCAAATAGTACAAATATTCTATCAAGGATGCGACATCACTACAAGAAAAGACATCGATATAGCAGCTGGTGGTTCCATTATGAAGAAAACCGCAACTGAAGCTTACAAAATTATTGATAACACTGCTTCCCACTCACATGAGTGGCATCAAGAAAAAGATATCGTTAGATCATCTAAAGCAGCTAGAGCCGATTCTAGCCATGACTTTGATTCCATGTCCGCAAAGATAGATGCTTTCGAGAGACGAATGGAAAAGATGACTAAAGATATTCATGCAATACGAATTAGTTGTGAGCAGTGTGGAGGACCACATTTGACAAAAGATTGTCTCAGTATTGAACAAACAATAGAACAAAGAGAGAATGTTTCATACATAAACCAAAGGCCTGGAAATAATTATCAGAATAATTATCAACCGCCAAGACCAAATTACAATCAAAACCAGAATTATAACCGAAATGTTCCATACAACAACCAACAAGGTCCTAGCAATCAACAAGTATCCAACAATACTTACAATCAGCAAAGACCTATTTTTTCAATTAAACCACCACAAACTGATGATAAAAAGCCAAATTTAGAAGACATGATGTCGAAGCTAGTTGAATCTCAAACGCAGTTTTTCACATCTCAGAAACAAACGAATGAACAAAATGCTCAAGCATTTAGAAATCAACAAGCTTCTATTCAAAATCTGGAACAAGAAGTAAGCAACCTAGCAAGGTTGATAGGTGAAAGAAAACCGGGAAGTCTACCTAGCGATACAAATGCTAACCCCCGGAATGAAACAGCTAAAGCCATTACCACAAGAAGTGGTATTACACTTAAACCACCTGAAATGCCTGAAATTTCTGATGACTCTACTCCTACTACACAGGAACCACAACCTAATCAAGAAAAGGAAAAAGAATCGGTAGTTGAAAAGGTTAATGAAGATAACACAGTTATGTTAAACCATACCAACCACCACTTCCTTACCCGAGTAAAATGAGAAAAGAAAGACTTGAAGCCGAGCAATCAAAATTCTTGGATATGTTTAAACAAATAAATGTCAATCTTCCTTTCATTGATGTAATTTCAGGAATGCCTAGTTATGCTAAATTCTTGAAAGATCTAATCACAAATAAAAAGAAAATGGAAGAACTTTCGGCTGTTACAATGAATGCTAATTGTTCTGCAGTGCTGTTGAATAAGATACCAGAAAAATTATCAGATTCAGGAAGTTTCACAATTCCATATTTTCTGGGTAGTCTTAGTTCAATAGAAGCATTGGCAGACTTAGGTGCTAGTATAAATTTAATGCCGTATTCACTATACACTAAAGTAGACCTCGGAGAATTGAAACCAACACGAATAAGCATACAACTAGCCGATCGATCAGTAAAATATCCTAGAGGGATAATGGAGAACATGCTAGTTAAAGTTGGTACTTTAGTATTTCCAGTAGATTTTGTCATTCTGGACATGGAAGAAGATTCTCGAGTTCCTCTCATATTAGGAAGACCATTCTTAAACACGACTAAAGCAATAATAGACGTGTTCGGTAAGAAACTGACCCTAAGTATAGAGGACGAGAGTGTTACCTTTTCTGTTGATAGAGCCATGAAACAACCGCAATCGGCAGATGATACATGTTATTATATTCAAACTATAGATTCACATGCAGAATTGTTAGAAGAATTTACAGAATTACAAGGAACTGGAGAATGTTCTTTAGGAGAAGGAACTGAACCAATTGATGAAGCTGAAATGTTAGCCGCACTCATGGCTAATGATTACGAACCAACAAAAGAAGAACTTCAAACGCTAAAAGGGGAAGACAGATATCGATACAAATCATCTATAGAAGAACCACCGACATTAGAATTAAAGCCACTTCCAAACCATTTGGAATATGTTATTTACATGGTGAATCCGAATTACCTGTAATAATATCGTCTTCTCTAACTGAAAATGAAAAATCTCAACTCATTTCTGTGCTAAAAGCTCATAAACCAGCTATTGCATGGAAAATTCATGACATTAAAGGCATAAGTCCTTCGTATTGCACACATAAAATCCTTATGGAAGAAGGTCATAAAACCTATGTGCAACGCCAACGAAGACTAAATCCTAATATGCAAGATGTTGTTAAGAAAGAAATTATTAAACTGCTAGATGCAGGTTTAATTTATTCAATTTCTGATAGTCCATGGGTAAGCCCAGTTCAATGTGTACCTAAGAAGGGTGGCATGACTGTCATCACAAATGAAAAAAAATGAGCTTATTCCTACTAGGACTGTAACAGGATGGCGTGTTTGTATTGATTATAGAAAATTAAATGACGCCACCAGAAAAGATCACTTTTCCTTACCTTTCATTGATCAAATATTGGAAAGACTAGCCAGGAATAGTTACTATTGTTTTCTTGATGGTTTTTTCGGATACTTTCAAATTCCAATAGCACCCGAGGACCAAGAGAAAACCACGTTTACATGCCCTTATGGTACTTTTGCTTATAAACGCATGCCATTTGGACTTTGCAACGCCCCTGCAACCTTTCAAAGGTGCATGATGGCAATTTTTCATGACATGATAGAAGAATGCATGGAAGTTTTCATGGATGACTTTTCAGTCTTCGGTGATACTTTTGAAACATGTCTAGTTAATCTTGAACGAATGCTTATTAGATGCGAGGAATCAAATCTAGTACTTAATTGGGAGAAATGCCATTTCATGGTTAAAGAAGGCATCGTTCTTGGTCATAAAATTTCAAAGGAAGGAATTGAAGTGGATAGAGCTAAAGTAGATGTAATTGCTAAACTTTCACATCCCACCAATGTTAGAGGAGTTAGGAGTTTTCTAGGGCATGCCGGTTTTTACCGACGTTTCATAAAAGATTTTTCTAAAATTGCCACTCCTATGAATAAACTCCTAGAAAAGGATGCTCCATTCATCTTTTCGGATGAATGCATCAAATCTTTTAATATTCTTAAAGAAAAACTCACAAATGCGCCGATCATGATAACTCCAAATTAGAATCTACCTTTTAAACTCATGTGCGATGCAAGTGATTTTGCAATGGGAGCCGTTTTAGGACAAAGGATTGAAAAACGATTTCAACCTATTTATTAAGCTAGTAAGACGTTACAAGGAGCACAAACGAATTACACAACTACTGAAAAAGAACTCCTTGCTATTGTCTTTGCTTTTGACAAATTTCGTTCATATCTCGTTCTACCTAAACCGGTGGTCTATACTGACCATTCTACTCTTAGATACCTATTTTCAAAACAAGATGCCAAACCATGATTAATCCGTTGGATCTTACTCTTACAAGAGTTCGATATTGAAATCCGAGATAAAAAGGGAGCAGAAAATCTCGCCGCTGATCATCTATCTCGTCTTGAAAATCCCGAATTAGAAGTTCTAAATGAATCGGCTATACAAGATAACTTTCGTGATGAATATCTTTTAAAGATCGATTGTAATGAAATTCCATGGTTTGCAGACTATGCAAACTACTTAGTATGTGGATTCCTTGAAAAAGGGTTGTCATACCAAAAATGAAAGAAATTCTTTAGTGATATAGAACACTATTTTTGGGAAGATCCACATTTGTTTAAAAGTTGTCCCGATGAAATAATACGCCGATGTGTATTCGGGGATGAAGCCAGTCAAATCTTAAACCATTGTCACATAGGACCAACAGGAGGGCATTATGGGCCTCAACTCACATCAAGAAAAGTTTACGACGCTGGATTCTATTGGCCTACAATTTTTAAAGACGCACACCTTCTTTGTAAATCCTGTGATGCTTGTCAAAGGGCCAGAAAAATAAGTCAACGTGATGATATGCCACCCAAATGTCATTCAAGTATGTGAAGTATTTGACATTTGGGGTATTGACTTTATGGGTCCATTTCCAAAATCTCATAATAATCTCTACATTCTCGTTGCCATTGATTATGTATCTAATTGGGCGGAAGCACAAGCTCTCCCAACTAACGATGCACGAGTTGTAGTCAACTTTTTAAAACTTCTTTTTGCAAGGTTCTGAACACCGAAAGCTTTAATAAGTGATCGGGGTACTCATTTTTGTAATAATCAACTTGAGAAAGTTCTCAAAAGATATGGAGTAACTAATAAAATCTCAACCGCTTATCATCCACAAACAATTGGACAAGTTGAAAATACCAATCGAGCATTAAAACGTATTCTAGAGAAAACCGTAGGATCAAATCCGAAGGAATGGTCCATGAAATTAGAGGATGCACTCTGGGCTTTTAGAACAGCCCACAAAACTTCAATTAGCACCACACCTTTTAAACTCGTTTATGAAAAAGCATGTCACCTTCCAGTAGAAATTGAGCATAAAGCATTTTGGGCTTTGAAGACATGTAATCTTGATTTACATGAAGCTGGACGTCTACGGTTAAGTCAATTAAATGAATTAGAATAATTAAGACATGAAGCATATAAAAATTCATTAATCTATAAAGAAAGAATGAAGAAATGGCATGATAAAAGAATCAGAAGTTCAAAAGAATTTAAAGAAGGAGACAAAGTTCTTCTTTTCAATTCACGATTCAAGCTATTTCCTGAAAAATTGAAATCAAGATGGTCTGGACCATTCATAGTCAAAAGAGTTTTCCCATACGGAACAATAGAGTTAATAAATTCAAATGGGATTGAATTTAAAGTTAATGGTCACAGAGTTAAACATTACATACATGGTCCGATGGAAGTTGACAATGAAGTCAATCATAATTTCACCACTCAAGAAAACCCTCAAAATGAAAACATAAATATGTTATCAACAACATATGAAAAACAAAAATTGGAAGACGGGGAAGCTTCAAATTGGAGTGATGAAGAAGAATTCCTATACAAACCTCCCATTCCAAGAAACGAAGAAAAATGTGAACAAAAAGTTCAAGTAGAAGTGAAAGAACCAAGAAAAGATCACTTGGAAAAGGTTAACAAACCAACTCTACTTACTAAAGTAGGAGACCCAGGTGAATTTATCATTTCTTGCTTGCTTAACGATGGTGCTATGTATAATGGACTCGCAGATTTAGGAGCAAGTGCAAATGTTATGCCTCTTTCCTTATACAAAAGATTAGATGTGGGTAAATTAAGACCAACCAGAATAGGTGTTCAATTATTTGATCAAACCATTAAACACCCGGTTGGAATAGCAAACAATTTACTTGTTAAAGTGGGAAGTTTGACCTTTGTTGCAAACATCATAGTTATTAATATGGAGGAAGACCTTGATATTCCTCTAATTTTAGGTCGCCCATTTTTAGCAACCACCGAGGCGTTCATTGATGTAAGAGAAGGTAGAATGACACTAAGGGATGGTGACAAATCGGTCACCTTTGTGAACCGAAAGTTTAGATCTCCACCAACTAAAATAGTTGAACCAATAAAAACGCCTAAGTGTGGGGAAGATGAAGCAATAACCAATGATGACCTGATAACAAAGAACCCCGTTGTTGATACGAAATTAGATGAACCCGTTTTTAACAGTTCAACGAAGAAACTTTATAAACGGATTCAAGATGCTAGGATTACGGAGAACTTTAAGTTATGTAACCGATTAGTATCCAATTTGTCGCCTAAAGAAAAGGCAATGTTAGTTGAATTTGTGAAAGTTACAGAGGAAATCAACAATTGGCTTGAAGCAAAAGTCAGAGATATACAAGTTGTTGATAGTCCAATTGAAAACGAAGTTAATCACAATTTTGACACCACAGCGAACTAAGTGTGGGGAGAATCAAGTCTTTTTAAGGATAATATATATTTCTGTTAGAGTTAGATTTTCTGTTTTCGTGTAGTTCTCGAGAATGGGATCCGAATGGTCTTTCCCTAGCAGACCCTAAAGAACTAGTCTTCTCCATCCATTCTGAATTTTTATTTTTTTTAGGTTTTACGAGATGAAGAATTCTTTTCATCTAAACCATGGTCTACTACTACACGCTATGATTACTAAACGTAATAATAACATCTTTCCGAGTGAACTGGTATCATTTATAAGAGGAAAAATGGACGAAGTAAGGAAAGAACTCAGGAAAGATCATCATAAGATACATTTTGGTAAAGGAAAATCAAAATCCGCAACAAAAAGAAGAGCACGACACCTTGAAAGATGTCATAAATGCGGAAAATGGTCACACGAAGGTAAATGTTCAAACAATCAAACATATTCAAATACCTAATTTGTTACCCTATGCAGAGAAGGACCGTTCATATGTTTAGAAGAAAAGTTATTGAAGAATCGAGTTTACGCTTATGTAGCTATGGAAAATCAAATCACACGACTCTCCTACGAGTCAGCTAAAGCAGTTCTCTGAGAATTCTTTCTCACAGGTAAGTATGTACAATTTTTATTTTGTTTTTATTTATTGCTTTCAACCTTTTGATAATAAACGCTAAATCGTTCGCTATAAAGTATTAAATTGGTATTCAATAAAATTAGGTATGCGAAACCGAAATTATTGATATCATATATAAAAATTTATTACATCACTGCAAAATTTACCGTTTATTCTTAAGGTATAAATATCTTTAATCAATCAATCCAAAAATATTTCATAAATTCGTCAGGAGTAAAACTAGGTTATGGAACCGAAATTACTTTACTCAAAAGAGGGGCGTATATTTTTGATAATATTTGATTGATTAAAGTGGGATAAAAGACCAAAAAGATTTTTAATTTTAATTTTTACCTTGTTTTTAAATTAATATTAAATTATTATTGTAAATTTTTAAAACCAATATATTTAAGTTTTTAAATATTTTAAAAATTAATATTTTCAATATAAGTTTGTAAAATTAATGTATAAAAACATTAATAATATTAATATGAATTTTTAATTTTATTCATTTTAAATTTAAGTTTGGTGTGAATTTAAAAATAAAAATTTACTTTATTTCATTAAGTTAAAAATTTGATATTTAAAATTCGTCGTGAGTTGAAGATTAGGTCGTTGAACCGAAATTGCTTTACCCAAGGGAGGGACGAGAAATTTTATTATCATTATTTTTAATCTCATTGATCTAAAGTATGCAAAAACATTAAAAAAAACCCAAAAATCTTTCCTTTTAAAACAATCGCTTTAAAATGACAAATTTTAAAATTTTGTCGAGGGACCGACTAGGACAACGATTCGAAACGACCTCGTCCTAAATAACAAGGAAAACAAAATTTTAAATTTACTTAATTTTTGTTTTATAAGTATAAGGTTTTTATAAAAAAAAAAAAAAAAAAAAAAAGGTCAGGACCCCATGCGATCGCATGGGGTTTCCTCATTAAACTCATGCGATCGCATAGAGGCATAAAACTGGGCAGAAACAAAAGAGCAGCTCGTCTGTTCTGTCACACACAACCACACACATAAACACACGAACATACACACACAAATCACTCTAGAATCTCCATTTTTCAACCAAAATCAACGAAATTTCTCACAGTAATCCGCTATAATCATGCATTTCTTCAGATGGGGAAGCAAAAAGGTAAAGATTTCACCCCTAAAACTCTTAAAATTTGAATTTTAGTGTTCTTGAGCTAAATTTTACCTAATTTAATTTTGATGATTTTTAGTGTAATTAGAGTTAAATTGTTAGTATATTATGCATGTATAACCTAGATTGATGCTATTTAATATGATTTGAAGCCTTAAACTTCAAAATTTTTAGGAATCTAGGGTTTGTGTTCTTGAGCAATTTGGGGCTTTTTGATATAAACAGGTTATGGCCGATTTTTATCATGAATTATTGCTAAATTAAGTAGTGTAACATGTTTAGGTAGCTGAATGATCCAAACTTTGATCCTAAACATGATTTTTGAGAATTAAAATGGATTTTTCAAGTCTAAAATTCATGAACTTGATTAATTTGATATAAATGCCATTTGAAATTTGTTCGATTGCTAGTAATGATTATTTTGACATGTTATTTGAGTAGAATGCTTATAAACTTTGTAAACATTTTCATATATGCTTATTTGAAAAAGTGTAGAATTGATAAAAATATGAAAATGAGTATAAGTTTAATATGGATTAAACATGTTATTGTAATTGTTTTAATTTGTTATTTTGCTGACACTAATGCATATATGGATGCACAATTTTTGTGTTTAATGTGTTTTGCAGAAATATACCGAATCTGGCGGTGCATCATCATCCAGACAACCTGAAAACGAACCACAGCCAGAAATGCAATATGAGCCACAATATGAACTAGAACCTGAACAGGATCAACAACAAGAACAACAACGTGATGATCAACATGTACCATACTATGAGCCGGATCCACAATTTTTTATTACCTACGTAGTATTTCCCGCTCACCATATAGTAGAACACCCAACAATTCATGAAGAACAGTTACATCCCAATTTAAGGATTGATAGAAGTTGGAGAGATTACCCGACGTACCAAAGTAACAAATTTAAACTGGTAACGAAAAATGTAGAAGTATCGAGGGTAATCGATTGGGAGCCTTTGGAAAGGGTCCAACTAGCTAACCCAGTTAGGCGGCATCTAATCCAAAGGTATGGCAGCTCTTCTTTTCCCGATTGGGAACGTTTATTTACAACTCGTAGGCCTGTAAATAAAGAGTGGTGTGTTAAGCTTATGAGTTCTATAACTTTTAATAAGGATGTAGATAGGTTAGACGATAAGAGTTTTCTTAGATTTTTACTTGGCCGTAGGATGTACAGGATGTCCATGCTGGACATGGCCAGGGCTCTACAGATTTACACTCCCGCTGAATTACTACTACCTGGTTGTACAAATTTAATTTATCATGGTGAGAGGGTAGATAGGAATTTTGACGCGCACGCCATCTGGAGGCGTATGTCAAATTATAATTTTTTTCGCGGGGAGGAAGACACTCCTATTTTGATATTAACAAAGCCGAGCTTCGTATAATACAAAGATTTTTAGCTAATTCGATTACAAAAAGAGGTAACAACAAGGAAAAGATGACCCTACATGATTTATTTTACCTTAAGTGTATTCGAAACACTAGAAGCTTTGTTAATATCCCCTACTATGTTGGTTTTTATCTGTCTAAAATGGTGGAAGGAATACAGGACGGGGGAATAATAGGAGGAGGTATTTTTGTTACGCTCATTGGAGAGTATTTAGGCATAGATAGGGATCAAGGGGGTCCACTGATGGTGTGTAGGGAATAAGATGAGACTTTAGGATTACGGGTCTATCAAGGTGCAAAGGTATTAAAGAGCAGACGCAATCAGGCAGTACCATATCAGGGCCCTCATCCACAGGTAGAGAGAGGTTCAGATGAGGAAATGGAGGAAGCAGATGACATTAGGGATGTCATTAGGGAGGCTGTTACTGACGTTTACCAGCGTATAGATGAGGTAGAAATGATAAACGAGGCTAGACATAGTCAGTACGAGCAGTGGCACGCCGAGAATGTGTACGAGCATTCCAGGCAACGACAGCATGATAGATGGCACTATCATCAGCATCAGATCATGAGCCAGCTATCATCTCAGGTACCAAATAACTACGTACCAACCCGACCTGCTTACTATCCGCCACACCAGCCCGATATGCGACCACCATTTACTCTCTACGACCCCAACCAAGCCTATCAGTACACCTATAACCAACCGTGGAACCCGACCGACGACATGAACTGGAACCCCTATCCAGATTGATACAGTTCCCGTTGGTGATTTTTATCTTTTATTATTTTTATTTACTTATATTTAAAACATATAATATTGTGATACTTTTATGTAATTTTTAACATTTTTTTTATTTTGTTACTAATATTTCGTATTTATAATTTGAAAGTGGGATGTTAAGTCCCATTTCAAATTACCAAGCATGTTATTATTTGTATGTATGTATATTGTCAATTGTACACAACAGGGTAAAACAGCGAACTTTCAAAGACTGGCATTAAGTTCAGCAAAAGCTACTAATTTTGACGACAAAACGAAAAACAAATGTGATGTAACAACAAGATGGAATGAACAAATGATGTGCACCATTTATCATTCAACACAAACAACAATATGTTTGGAAACTTTGGTAAAATTTAATCTTTTTTCAACGCTAATCACCCTCAATAATTTAAATTGTTATTGATTTCTTGCAAATGAGGGCATTGCAAGATCTTAAGTGTGGGAATGGGTTAAATTCTTTCGGATTTTTAAAATTTTAATTTTAAGCACTTGGTTACCATTAAAAATACTAGTAATGCAGTAGTTGTATTAGAATCTAGTGCTCTCTGATAATAAAGAACAGCCCTAGTCTCATATACTGACTACCCAATTCTAGTAAATCTTTTCAAAATTTTCAAATAAATGAATTCAAAATCATGTTTATACATATTTATGAACGATAAAACTAGGTGTTAACACCAAAATTATTGTTAACTCGGAAAGGACATAAATTGAGAAACAATCCAAAATGTTAGAATTCATTTAAAATGGAATAGAGGAAAATAAAAAGGCAAAGAAAGGAAAATAAAAGCCAAGTGTGGGAAAAGTTTACCAAGTTATTTAGAACATATATCACATATTTTTGTACAAATAATTGAAGATACTTTTGTTTTGAACGATTTTAATCAAGTTTTACTCAGTTTATTGTAAATGGAATTTAAAAGGAAGTAAAGTCTTCCGAGAGAAAAAGACACGCGCTTCTTGATTTAGGTCAGGAAGTTGTCGTCCAGACCAGTTGTAGAGTCTACGAAAAACCTTGAAAAGTTTTCTCGAAAATCAGCTGGAAATTCACGGACCTCAGCATCAAACAGGGTCACCAAGTGGTCAGACTTATCCTAACCATGAGAGGATCTATCTCATACAATGGGGGGCACCATGCAAATTAGCTTATAAGACTAATGAATCAGATCCCCAGAAAGGATAATCTCCTTAAAGATCAAAAATCAGCTTTTAAGCCTGATATTAATCAATCCTTGAGATTGAATTTAAAGATTGAGAATTACAAACTCATGGAATTCGATGATATCTAAACTATAGCTTAAACGATAAAATATTTTGATCAAATTACAAACTGATTTGTTTTCTGAAACCCTATTTTCAATGCGTTCATTAACATTGCACGTAAAATCCTAAGAATTCACCGGAATTCATTAGGTCACCTGAACCAAATCGGGTGTCAACCGTAAGAACGGTGGTTGCATAGCATGGTCAAAGACAGGACCTTGTGCCAGAATGAAAAACTATAGGGTGAACTTTACTATTGCTCCTACAAAGGATAGTAATTGCATCCGACACGATATAGAACACAATCAAAAGCATGTCACGGGACATTGCCATAACAGTTGCTTGTTCAACGCTTTCCTTTACAACCGGACGGTAGTTTACCTAAAAGTAATATACGGAGCAAGTATACTGGACGTGTTGCTTTCCGAATACAAGGTTAGCAAATGGGTGACACAAAATCATAAGTTTTGAGCTAAAATTTTCAAATCTGAAACCCACAAAACCCACAAACATTTTGCAAACACCGGTGAAGGGTTATTCCGAAAAACTTATCTAGGGTAAAAGCTAGATTGAATTTTTAAAAAGATCAAATGTTTTCATAAAGATCCAATTTCCTTAAAGGATCTAAATTTTTATAGTCATGTGGGACTGTAAACCACATCGTTACTACCATTGTTCATACCGCCAAATCGAAATCACTGATGTACAAAGTGTGAAGAATAAAGAAGTGATTCTAGTATTTTTATTTCAAGACTATCTTGCTTGAGGACAAGCAACGCTCAAGTGTGGGAATATTTGATAATACTAAAAACGAACATATATTTCATAGCATTATTCCTCAAGAAAGACAAGCTTTTGGTTGCAATTGTACTATTTACAAGTGATATTCGTTTAAATAATAAAAGGTGAAGATAAAAGACAAATTTGACGATTCGAAGACGCAAACGACCAAAATGCTAAAAAGTACAAAGTACAATCCAAGTGGTTCAATTTATTGATTAGAAACGTCTCAAAAGTTACAAGAGTACGAGCCGCTAAACACAAAGTACAAGATATTAAATAGTACGAAAGGACGTTCGAAAATCCAGAACCGGGACCTGAGCCAACTATCAATGCGCGACGCAACAGACCTAAAATTACGAGTCAACTATGCACAAGAATATAATATAATATATATATAATTATTTAAAATTATATATAATATATTATAATTAATATATTAATCGAGCAGCCCACGTTTTTGGAAGGATATGTGTCCAGTGAAAGGCGGCCATGCGACTGCATGGCCAGGAAGCACAAACTCCATGCGGTCGCATGAAGTACTGTAGCAGCTGAGGTCCTATAAAGTTCGCGAGTTCTGGCCGAATTTATTACATCTTTTTTCAATCAATCTCTCACCCTCAATTTATATTTATATTTATATTTTAATTATAATTAAAATTTTAAGATTAATAATAATAAGGTTATGTTAGCAAATGTTGTAAGTGTATAAGTTGAAATTCTGTCCGTGTAACGCTATGCTATTATTAATCATTGTAAGTTATGTTCAACCTTTTTAAATTAATGTCTCGTAGCTAAGTTATTATTATACTTATTTAAATCGAAGTAATCGTGATGTTGGGCTAAATATTAAAAACGGGGTAATTGGGTTTTGGACCATAATTGGGGTTTGGACAAAAGAACGACACTTGTGGAAATTAGACTATGGGCTATTAATGGGCTTTATATTAACTAAACGATACCTCATTAATCTAATATAAAGGTTACAATTTGACGTATCTATATATAACCACATACGCTTAATCGGGTATGGTGGGCGGGATATCTATAAATACGAATTATCGTTCATTTTACCGGACACGGGAATGGATTAATAGTTAATGGACTCATTAAAACAGGGGTGGATTACATTCAAGGGTAATTGGTGTAATTGTTAACAAAGTAGTAAAACCTTGGATTACACGCAGTCGATAACCTAGTGTATTCATTAAACAAAGTATTAAGATCTTGTTACAGTTCGAATCCCCAATTAGTTGGAATATTTGACTTCGGGTATAAGGATAATTTGACGAAGACTCTCGCACTTTATATTTATGACTGATGGACTGTTATGGACAAAACCGTATGGACATATCGAATAATCCAGGACAAAGGACAATTAACCCATGGTATTAAACTAAAATCAACACGTCGAACATCATGATTACGGAAGTTTAAATAAGCATAATTCCTTTATTTTATATCTTATCGCACTTTTAATTATCGTACTTTTTAATTGTAGCAATTTTATTTACTGTCATTTTATTTATCGCACTTTTAATTATTGCAATTTTATTTATCGTCATTTACTTTACGCTTTAAATTAAGTTATTTGTATATTTAATATTTTACATTAGGTTTTAATTGCGATTTAAGACATAAAATCGACAAACCGGTCATTAAACGGTAAAAAAACCCCCATTTTATATTAATAATAATATTACTTATATATATATATATATATATATATATATATATATATATATATATATATATATATATATATATATATACAAATATAGTTTTAAAAATATAGCGTTAAACTTGGCTAGTTCCCTGTGGACGAACCGGACTTACTAAAAACTACACTACTGTACGATTAGGTACACTGCCTATAAGTGTTGTAGCTAGGTTTAGGTATATCCACTCTATAAATAAATAAATAACTTGTGTATAATTGTATCGTATTTAATAGTATTTCGTAGTAAAAATATAACTATTTCGTATACACTGCTGCACACATCAGACATCGATCGCATCCTCCATTCCGAGAGCCTTTCTTTTATTTTTACTATTACCGGTGTCCACGAATTATATTTACTCATTTTAGTACCAATCGGGATCTCAAGATATATAAACGAAAATAACCCCATTTGACAACCAACACAACTAGCCAATGAATTAATTTCCTCCTGAGATGTTCCAATACCATACATAGAGCTTTTATGAAAATTTACTTTTAATCCCGATGCCATTTCGAAGCACTTGAGCAGCTTAATAAGATTGAAAATATTGCCTCGATTCCATTCCCCGAAAAATATGGTGTCGTCTGCGTATTGAAGATGTGATATGATTACCTTTTCAGCCCCCACTTCGACCCCTCTATACATGCCTTTTCCTAATGCTGCTTTCACCATAATATTAAGACCTTCAGCTGCTAAAATGAAAAGAAAAGGCGATAACGGATCGCCTTGCCTTATGCCCCTTTCGAGGTTGAATTCCTTTGTAGGTAACCCATTTATTAAAACCGAAACAGTTGCTGAGTTTATGCATGCATTAATCCATTTTATCAACCTGCTTCTGAATCCCATGCACTTCATTACCTCAAGTAGAAAATCCCAGTTTAAGCTATCGAAAGCTTTTTCGAAGTCCACTTTGAAAACAAAACTTTTGATACATTTAGCTTTTAGAAATTCAACTGTTTCGTTCGCAATCAGAGCGCCATCAAGAATATATATGCCTTTTAGAAAGGCACTCTGCTCAATACCGATAAGTGATGGAATGACCTTACAGAGATGATTTGCTAAAACCTTAGCCACAATCTTGTAATAGCTACCAATCAAACTTATAGGTCTAAAGTCTCCAAAAACCAGAGGGTCTGATTTCTTTGGGATGAGAGTCAGGAATGAGGCATTACAACCCCTGAAGAATTCACCCTTTTCCGAAAACTAACAAATTGCTTCCACAAGTTCAACTTTGATTACCTCCTAGAATTTTTTATAAAATCTGACCTCCCAGAATTTTTTAACTTTAAAGTTAAATATATTCATTTATAATATATAATATTTAATGAAAGTTATGTTAATGAGAAGTATATTTGAAACTTAATTCATTCATGATGATTCTTACACGCCACTTTTTGATCAATTTACACTTAATTATTTATTTTACTCTTAATTATATTTACAATTATAAGTTCAACTCATTTGATTAATTTAGGGGCATAAATGTAAATTTATGATTCAAAAGTGTACATTGATAAAAAATGGTGTGTGAGGATAAGCTCCCTTCATATAATTTTTTATCAAAATTTATATAATATAAAAATAGATATTTAAAGTTAAAGTTGAGAAAAAATGAATTTAAAAAGTCAAAGTAGAACAATTATTTTGAAACGAATATAGTAACTTTTAAAAGTGTACAAGTTTATTGTATATGAGAGTTAAACATTATTGTTAGGAAAATTTATTCATGCACTTTAATGGCAATTTAAACGTTGTCGTTAAAAAAGTTTATCAAATAATTATTTATATTCATATGAGTAATATAAGTTTTTTTATTCTACATAAACTAATAAATCCTATTTACGTTATATAACTATATATATCTTAACTCTCAACGGTGATCTAATTATTTTAGTGGAGTTAAATTTGCTAAATAGAATGTGGTCATGATCCGTTGATACTCTAAAACGAATTCGATGAAGTGTTGTAAGACCCTGAATTTTATGTATCGAAAAGTGTCGCCAGAAACTGTCGCCAGAGAGTGTCCTCAGAAAGTATCAGGAAAAGTCTACCTATACTTATGCATTTTCAGATTTTACATCAGAATCAGAAACAGTCAACTTCAGTCCCTAAATTTCTAAAAACTGTGATGTCTTCATTTTATGTTGTAGTGCACGCCGTGCAAAACCAGCTGGCAGACAGGTTACGTAATTTTAATATTTTAAGAAGGGCATTTGGGTCTTTTCATGTGGGGGTCGGTTTTGAGCCACTAAATCCGATCCAAACTCAGTCTTGAACCTCATTTCACCCACACAAAACACTCCCAACATATTCTAGAGACAAAGGGTGATTTTAATGTGAGAAAGCTCCGATCTAGGAGGAAGAAGCTCGGTTCTCACCAAAGCTGTAACATCCCGCCTTTTTCCGTTTACTTTTCTGTTTAATTATTTAAAGTCCGTTATATGATTATAACATCCCTCGTTAATACGCGTTTTAAAATATCTCGTTTAGGAAATTCACACACCCGCAATCGAACTCGAGGGACTAGTTTCGCCAAGGGAGCAAAGATGTGACTAGCTTTTGACTAGTCAACACCCTCCTCCCTTCTTTTTCATTTTCATTTCTCTTTTCTTTCACTACTTCCATATTTTCTTTCAATTATCCATTTCCAAGATTCATCATCTAAATCACATCTAGCAAGTTTCAATCAAAACAAATTACATATTTGGAATCCTTGCAACTTCCTCTTCGATTCCATACCGATTTCATCAAGTTTGGGTAACTTTCTAAAATCACTAGATTTTGTGTTCTTGATGTTTTTAACTTATAAAGTTGTTAATTAGTGTCTATGGCTCAAGTCTAACATGAATATATGATTTATATGTTCGATTTTGTTATTTGAAGTAACTAGCATGAACATAAACTTTGGTGTGTTTGATTTGGTGATTTGGTTGTTTGAATGATGTTAAATGTTATAAACGCATGTATTAAATGTGTTCCTAACATCACTAGCTTCAATTTGATGTGTATGTTGCTTTAGAAAACTCCATAAACTTGATTAGTGATTTTGGTGAATTTGGGTTAGGGTTTTGATGAACTTTAAATGCATTTTTTTGATGTATTGAATGCCATGAATTGTTATTGGTAAGTGGTTAGTTAGATTGTATGTTTGATTACCTACGAAACGGCGTGTCATATGTATGCATTTAATTCCCGAATCATAAATGTGCATTTATGAATTTGAAGCATTTATGGTGTGCATTAATTGATCATTTAACTTGGAAAGTCGATTGTTGCAAATGATGTTTTTGGTTGGTCAAATGTATTTAGTTGTGTTCTTTTTCAAATTACCTTTCTAACGATATAAGATACGAGTTCTAAGTATCTGCGGTTTGTGATTTATGCTTGAAAGAATTTTGATTTGAGACTTGGACATTTGAGACTGACCAGGTACCAGCACACGTTAAATGCCACAGCGCGGCAGTCTTGGGTCGTGGCGCGACCTAAGGCGTGTCCAGGTTCTGACCTAAATGGTCAAAACTCGAAAAATGTTTGCTATGCTACGCACCTCTGATTCACATGTAACTTGTTCTAACATGCTTATATATGAATAAAAACCTCAGAAAAATAGTTCGGGACCCGACCCGAATGTGTTGACTTTTTCGTTGACTTTGACTGACCAAAGTTTGACTTTTTGTCAAACTTAACCAAATGATTATGCAATCTTTCTAACTTGTTTCTATACTTGTATCTTGCATGAAACTTGGACAATTTGATTCACATGCTACATAATCGAGTCGTAACGAGCCATAGGACTAATTGAACATCTTTGACCTATCGCGTTTACCGTTATTGATACGACCTATTTGTTTAGGTCAAGACTAGCATTGTTCTTTGCACACGTTACTTGTTGAAGTACTTATTACTCGTGTACACAAGGTGAGATCATAGTCCCATCTTTCAAACAACTTTTATGCTTTAAACTATGGGATGAGAAACATATACGTATCATACTTTTACACGTTGAACACAAGTACGGAAACGAACATTCCACGTACGAGTTTGAACAAAAATCCTCAATTTAATTATCATTAGTTACACTTACAGGGTGTAAATGAGAACTTATATTATGTGATCACATGGGCTTGACGAGCCTCATTCGGACGGTTCGCTACCGTTAGCGGATGAAATATATTTTCGGGTTTAGTGTATGTTCTAACACTACGCAAAGGGTGCAAAATAGTTAAGTTTGATAATTGGGTGCCCGTGAAACAAATAACAACTTTGGAATGCAAATAATTTTGATAATCATATTATATTAAATCTTGTGGTTCAAATGCAACGTTTACTAAAACACCTATGATTTCACCAATGTTTTCGTTGACAGTTTTCTATATGTTTTCTCAGGTCCTTGAGCACTACTTGATACATGCTTCCGCACTCTTTTTGATACTTGCTTGGATGTCGAGTCTACATGCATAGTTGGAGAAACTTTTGACTACTTTAAATTGTGTCGCATAGGTTTCATTCGTACGTTAAACATTGTAATGTAACTAGTCTTTTGAACTACATTTGTAAACTTGAAACATCCTTTTACTTATGAAATGAATGCGACATATTTTGGTCAAACATCATGTTAAAGACTTATGACCACGTAACGGGACCTAAGTAGTCGGCGCCGTCAAACATGATTTGGTCGGGTCGCTACAGATGGTATTAGAGCGTTGGTTGTAGGGATTTAGAGTTCATTGGTGTCAACCCCGAGTCGTAGGGTACATTAGTGAATCTAGACTACAATCGGCATATAGACTTGAAGTAGGAATTACTTGACTACTTGTGCATTTATACTCGAACGTTTCTACTCATATCTACTCTTATTTCATCTTAACCTCACGTTGTTTAATTTAATTGACACGCCACCTTGACTTAGTGAAATAATGTCGAATGCACATGTGAATTAGGGTAATATAATTTCCGAGATTATATTACGGTGACTCATATGAACGTTCCGACATTATGGCATAAAGAATTTAAGGCGAGTCAAGGAAAATTTCTCTCTATCCTTATTCCATATCATGGTTAGTATTATTAAAAATATTAATCAACGGTAGTCTTGTGTTTTGAAGGAACAATGCCTCCTCGTTGTGTGCCACGCCATGAGACTCCTGAACAAGCTCTACAACGAATGATAGCCACCGCCGTGGATGCGGCCATGGTCGGTCACTCCTCCAACAACCACAACAACAACAATCAAGGGGCCGGTAACTCAAGCGAAGGGTGCTCCTATAAAGCTTTCATGGGGTGCAAACCTCATACTTTTGATGGGACCGGGGGACCGGTTGTACTCACTCGATGGTTCGAACAAACGGAAGCCATTTTTAGCATAATCGGTTGTCGGGATCAAGATAAAGTCAAATATTCCACCCACACCTTTGCCGGTATCGCCCTCACGTGGTGGAACACGTATGTACAATTGGTGGGTACCGATGAAGCTCACGCCCTCTCTTGGGCCGATTTAAGGGAAAGGTTGATCGTCGAATTTTTCCCTCGTAAAGAATCCCGAAAGCTCGAACAAGAGCTAAGAACTTTAAAGGCGGTCGGAAACGATCTCAAGGCCTACAATCAACGATTCGCCGAGCTATCCTTGATGTGTCCCAACCTCGTGAACCCCGAATCTCAAAGGGTTGAACTCTATATGGATGGTCTTCCCAAGAGCATCAAACAAGGAGTGATGTCATCCAAACCCGCAAACCTACAACAAGTCTTAAACATGGCCCGCCAATTGATCGAAACGGTTGACGAAATCGTAGTTCCAGCACCTAAGGCCGAGGATAAATCAGGTGGCAACAAAATAAAATGGGAAGCCCCCCAATCAAGCAACAACTACAACAACAATTTCACCAAAAAGCCTTTCACCTCCGACGCCAAGAAAAGTTATGGCGAAAATAAACCCTTTTGTAACAAATGCCACAAACACCACTATGGTGAATGTAGCAATCTATTTTGTCACCGGTGGCAAAGGGGTGGTCATGTGGCCAACGATTGTAGAAGTGCCGCCCCCGTCACTCAAAAAGTGCCCAATGCACCAAAACCGGGTACTTGTTATGAATGTGGCCAAACGGGTCATTTTAGAAATGCATGTCCAAAGAAGAAAGCCAACCCCAACACACGCGGACGAGCTTTCAACATCAACACCGAGGAATCCTGAGATGATAATGAATTAGTCACGGGTACGTTTCTCCTCAACAACACTTATGTTACTTTTTTATTCGATTCGGGTGCCGATAAGAGTTTTGTATCCAAGACTTTGACTCATTCTTTTAGCACTCCACCACTTCCACTAGATACCACTTATACCATTGAAGTGGCCAACGGGAAACTATTGAGTGTCGACACATATTACCGGGGGTGTACGTTAAACATTTTGGGTAATGAGTTTGAAATTGACTTGATACCCATGGAACTAGGAAGCTTCGATGTAATAATCGGTATGAATTGGCTAGCCAAAACGAAATCTCACATCCTTTGTGATCTTAACGCAATACGGATTTCTATCGAGAACGGCGAACCTTTGATCGTCTATGGCGATAAGAGTTGCACCGGACTCAACCTCGTTTCATGCATTAAAGTTAGAAAACTACTCCATAAAGGTTGTTTTGCGATCCTTGCTCACGTTAAGAAAGTCGAGTCCGATGAGAAGCACATCGATGATGTGCCAATTGTTAGTGACTATTCCGATGTATTGCCCGACAAATTGCCGGGTCTTCCACCTCATCGACCAATTGAATTCCAAATCGATCTTATTCCGGGATCCGCACCTGTAGCATGTGCACCATATAGACTCGCTCCATCCGAAATGCAAGAATTGCAAAGTCAAATCCAAGAACTACTTGATCGTGGTTTTATCCAACCTAGCCATTCACCTTGAGGCGCTCTGATTTTGTTTGTTAAAAAGAAAGACGGATCCCTACGAATGTGCATTGATTATCGTGAACTAAACAAATTGACGGTTAAGAACCGATATCCTCTTCCTCGCATCGATGACCTCTTTGATCAACTACAAGGGTCTTGTGTATATTCGAAAATCGATCTCCGCTCGGGTTATCATCAATTAAGGTTTAAGGGGGAAGATGTCTCCAAAACCGCTTTCCGGACTCGTTATGGTAATTATGAATTCCTTGTCATGCCGTTTGGTCTCACTAACGCACCGGCGGTGTAGTGACCCGAACTTTTCCATGTTTATATATATATTAAATGAAATTTTTATTTACATGATTAAGTGTTTCCAAAATGTTAAGCAATCGAACTTGTTAAGACTTGATTAATTAAAATAGGTTTCATATAGACAATTGACCACCCAAGTTGACCGGTGATTCACGAACGTTAAAACTTGTAAAAACTATATGATGACATATATATGGTTATATATATAGTTAACATGATATTATGATAAGTAAACATATCATTAAGTATATTAACAATGAACTTCATTTGTAAAAACAAGACTACTAACTTAATGATTTTGAAGCGAGACATATATGTTACGATTATCGTTGTAACGACATTTAATGTATATATATATCATATTAAGAGATATTCGTACATCATAATATCATGATAATATAATAATTTAAAATCTCATTTGATATTATAAACATTGGGTTAACAATATTTAACAAGATCGTTAACCTAAAGGTTTCAAAACAACACTTACATGTAACGACTAACGATGACTTAACGACTCAGTTAAAATGTATATACATGTAGTGTTTTAATATGTATTCATACACTTTTGAAAGACTTCAAGACACTTATCAAAATACTTCTACTTAACAAAAATGCTTACAATTACATCCTCGTTCAGTTTCATCAACAAATCTACTCGTATGCACCCGTATTCGTACTCGTACAATACACAGCTTTTAGATGTATGTACTATTGGTATATACACTCCAATGATCAGCTCTTAGCAGCCCATGTGAGTCACCTAACACATGTGGGAACCATCATTTGGCAACTAGCATGAAATATCTCATAAAATTACAAAAATATGAGTAATCATTCATGACTTATTTACATGAAAACAAAATTACATATCCTTCATATCTAATCCATATACCAACGACCAAAAACACCTACAAACACTTTCATTCTTCAATTTTCTTCATCTAATTGATATCTCTCAAGTTCTATCTTCAAGTTCTAAGTGTTCTTCATAAATTCCAAAAGTTCTAGTTTCATAAAATCAAGAATACTTCCAAGATTGCAAGTTTACTTCCAAGTTTTCTAAATCCATTCCAAGTAATCATCCAAGATCAAGAAACCTTTGTTACTTATAGTAGATTATCTTTCTAATACAAGGTAATAATCATATTCAAACTTTAATTCAATTTCTATAACTATAACAATCTTATTTTGAGTGGAAATCTTACTTGAAATTGTTTTCGTGTCATGATTCTGCTTCAAGAACTTTCAAGCCATCCAAGGATCCTTTGAAGCTAGATCCATTTTTCTCATTTCTAGTAGGTTTATCCAAGGAACTTGAGGTAGTAATGATGTTCATAACATCATTCGTGTGATGACCCGGAAATTTCTGACCAAATTTAAACTTAATCTTTGTATGATTAACATTCCTTCACGATAAGCAGAGTCTGTAAAAACTGAATCTCAATATTTTTGAACTACTTTCATATATTCAATTACCCTTCGACTATTCTCGACGATTCACGAATGAACTGTAATTTATAAACCTGAAACCTGATATGATATGATTTTACTTTATGAAAACGTTTTATGATCAGGAGAAATGAAATTAAATCAAAGATGTACAAGCTGTAAAGCACAATGTACAACTATGTAACTTAAATAGTTGAATCGAAATTAATTCATTTACTATTCATATGAACAGTAAATGAAACGAAATTAATTAATCTACTATTCACATGAAAGCGACATGATAAAAATTATTAATTATAAGTTACATAATATACCCCTGAAGTATTTAAGAAATACGACTTTTAAAATTTTAAAAATTCATCGACATATGGAGTAATTATTATATTATTATTATTATATTAAAGTTTTGGTGTCTTTTGGATATGCTGTACAGAAAGGAAGTGAAAGAAACCATGAGTTCCAAATTTGCATTTCAATTTATATATCAAATCGGATGAATATAGTCACATATTAGGTAGTCAACATTTTAGGTAGATAAAACCAACAAGATGTCACGGATTCATTGTGATGTTTGTTTTTTTCTTCACACGTCATTCATTCATATGTGTATATATATCTCTGGTTTAGGTGAACACAAAAACAACACACATACATGCTATATTCTCCGTATTATATTTAATATTTTTATTTTTATTTTTATTTTTATTTCGGATACACACATAATCATATATCCATACTCCAATTTTTTTATTACTATAATACACATAAAATACTACGACGAGGTCATGAGCGAGTTATTTCAAAACGGGTTTTGCGAGCGGGATAGAGCTAAAGAAATTATGGGTTATAGCTATGGAAGTTATGGGTATGGTTCGAGGGTATTGTTGGTGAGTCAAACTAGCGTTTATCATCTCCGTTGCGTCTACGTACTTTCCTGCAATAGTGAATCACAATATTGATATGTTGAGATCTACGGTTATTTGGTATTCCAAGTTTCGGTCACATTTTGGTAAACGACTTTATGTGCTGCTAAGGTGAGTTTCATATGATCCCTTTTACCCTTTACATTTTTGGGCTGAGAATACATGCAAATGCTTTATTAACTGATTTACAATATTTATATGCGTGAGTTTCATTTGCTCCCTTTTTAATTGCTTTTGCAATCTATATTTTTGGGCTGAGAATACATGCACTTTATTTTAAACGCAATGTATACAAGTACATACTAAATTCTACATCGAGTTTGAACCGAAAATCCCTTAGCTTTGGTAACTAGTAACTGCCAGTTATAAGAACTGGTGGGCGCGAGTAGTTGTATATGGATCCATAGGGCTTGATATCCCCGTCCGAGCTAGAGCACTAGCCTTTTAACGGACGTATGCTATTTGAGAAGCGTACACGTTGGTTTGCGTGTATTTATTAAGATGATTATACAAAGGGTACAAATTATATATACGTTAAGTTTAGTTACCAGGGTGCTCAATCTTGTAGAATATTTTGATAAACGTTTCTGGATGAAACAACTGAAATCTTGTGATCCACCTTTATGTACAGATTATGTAAAACATTAAAACTATGAACTCACCAACCTTTGTGTTGACACTTGTTAGCATGTTTATTCTCAGGTTTCCTAGAAGTCTTCCGCTGTTTGCTTAGATGATAAACAAGCTATGTGCATGGAGTCTTACATGACATATTTTTCAAGGAGACGTTGCATTCACCAAATCATCACTATGTATCTTATTTTGACTGCATTGTCAATGGAAATACTGTTGTAAACTATTATTTATGGTGATTGTCTATATGTAGAAATCATCAGATGTCGAAAACCTTTGATTTAAATATTCATTTATGGTGTGCCTTTTCAAAAGAATGCAATGTTTACAAAATGTATCATATAGAGGTCAAATACCTCGCAATGAAATCAATGAATGACGTGTTTGTCCATATGGATTTGGAGCGATCGTCACAGTTGGTATCAGAGCGTTGGTCCTAGCGAACCAGGTCTTGCATGAGTGTGTCTAACTGATAGTTGTTAGGATGAATTAGTAAGTCTGGACTTCGACCGTGTCTACATGTTAAAAGTTTTGCTTATCATTCTTAAGTCTAGACACGTTTTCCTGCATTTATTGCATAAATAGTGTATAGAAATTTTTTTTCATATCTTAGCGTATCTGTTACTGTAAACTTTTCCTGACATCTTCCAAAAATTTCTCCGTGATTTATGGAATTTGGTATTATATATACATATGTAAATTATGTATTGAAGAATACCAAACTAAATTCTATAATCTAATTTATATCAAAAATCATCTCCCTAATTATACAAGATGGATCATGTATCTAGTTCAAATTCCTTAAACTCTGACAGCTATTCCGATATGGATATTCACCTGAATTCCGAAGACAGTGTAACTGGAATGGATCAACCAATTAGCCATCATCTATTCTGGATGAATTGGGGATGGGTTCGTAGCCTACTTAATTATTGGAGACAAGAAGAAGGCGATCCCTTTCATCCACCACATTGCCCTCTTGGCGAAGAACCTGAAGCACTTACCGGCGAACCAGTTCGAGACACCATTTTCTCTCTCATTTCCAGAGTATCTCGTCATGATAATATACTATCTCAAATTCTGGATCTTATTCATCCGCTCGTCCGAACCGCCAATCATTCTGGTGTAGTAGAAGAAGTCAACGAGCTTCGTGCTCGGGTAGTGGCTTTGGAGAATATGGTGCAAAGGTTAAAAACACCAGCAGCATCACCGGCATCAACAGTACCACCGACAACAACACCAACAGTACCATTACCACCACCAACAACATCCGCATTGCAAACCTTAACTTCACAATCTGTTCCACGAGCATCAACGTCATACGCACCGTAGTTACCAAGAAATACCAGCAACAATAACCGATGAAGTATTAACTCATTTCCCCTGAAGAAATTTTATGTATATTTAATATATATGAATTTTGAAATCAAAATAAATATTTTCGTACTAAGCTATTACGTGTGAATCTTAACTGGTAGGTACTACTCGGTTAGTTCATATTACAAATATGCAATGATGTACATCCTTCCTTAACAACTTAACCATTGTTAACTACAATCTCCATTTCAACTCCATGAATTCCATTTCATAATAAACCAAGTGTATTAATCAATTACATAATTGATTTTACATTTTCAATTTCAATATACTCGAAACTTTTCAGAAAACATCATCTGTAACTTGTAAGGTTCATAAAAAAAATTCCACGAGCATCAACATTCTTCACCGAGGAATAGCAACAAGAATAAATAATGAAGTATTGATTTCATTAGTGAAAAACTCCGCAAAGATTATGTAATCTTTAATGTTTTAGAGATTAATCATTTATAAGTCAAGCCGAAAATCAAATGAGCTTAATATGATATTAACTCATTAAATCCGTATTACATCTGAAGAAATATACATACATATATTTTCATAAAGACTGTAATGAAAATTCTTTTGTACAAAATATTACTTGTGAAATCTTTAACGGGTAGGTAATTCCCGGGAAATATATAAGTTCACAATTAATATGTTATACTGTACATTCTTCAACTTTGATTCAAAAATTATTAACTATGCTCACAGTGATATACAATCGTTTCCATACAAATTCAATTACATATTCTGATATTGACGGATCAGAATCCAAGTCAAGATTTAACGGGTGACATCATTCTTAGATCTCTACATCTTTCAAAGCTATACTTTGACTTTAAATCTGTGCAAGATCCTTTAGCATTGTTTTTACCGAAAATAACTTTGCAATTCCTTTTCAAAAGTATCCAGTATTATCAACTGTTCAACCAGTCAACGATGACCTTTCAGACTTGTAACTTTGGCATATACGTTTTTGTTACTGGAGAACCTTTCATGTTGCACCACATTAACAGTAAAGGTACCATCAAATTCATTAATCTGTGACGTAAAGTCTCTCCGAAAAACCATTATAATTGTTCATTGAAACCCTATCATGTACTCATTCACATCTTGTAACGATAATTGCCATTACAACTACCGGGAATTAACAATCAGTATTTTGAATCTCGCAGCATTTTCTACGACAACAGTTATATATAGATAACATCGATCTTCTAGACTTATAGATTTCGAATGAGAAGTTTCTGAAAAACACCTTAAACTACGAACTAGTTCTCGAAATCTTGAAAAATGCTGATGAAGCAGCAAAAATTGTAAACGACCTTAACAGTAAAAAGTTTGATGATAAAGGATAGTGTGCTGGCAAAGTTCAGAAAAAGAGAAAGTTTGGAACTGGAAAACGGATTGAGCAAAGTATGAAAGAAGCTGTGGATAAATCACAAGGACGAAATCTGCCTTCAAAGAATCCAAATGATTCAGTATCTGCTGAAGCCATTAACGAATACCTTGCTTCCGAATCTAAACCCTTGCGGACAATATTCTTTATCATCCGCTGATATTAGAAATTCTAAGATATCATCGTATCTTTCATTATAAATATCCTCCAAAATTCTGGAGATAATTTCATAATCATTCGTATCGAAAATCAATTTTCTCCTTGCGATATCTGTGTTACATCATAGAAGAAACTATTTTAGTTTCTAAATTCTGAAACTTTCAAGTTTAAAATGTGAATATTTTGGAAGTGGTGTTGGGAGCTGAAGCATGAGTTAGTATAATATAATGACACTTGATCAACGTGATTATATTACAGTAAGTCATGTTGAGTTTCTAATGGAACGTGACAAAGGTTCACAGATCACACCCTCATCATGAACCATGTTACATAACTCTTTCATTCTATTTAACCTCTAAACATATCAAGAAAATATTTTTCTTGATGATTCGGTCTTTTCCAGATATTCTGGTAATTTGACAAATCAAGATCATGCCATTACAATTTCTTTCTTAGAACATTAACTATGTTCATTCCGAAATGTATAGCTACGAATTCTGGACCATTATCCACTTGACTTAAGGTCGGGAAGAGAAAACGAAAGCATGAAGCTCCTAAATATAATGGAGAATATAAAGCCCAATAACAACCCCGAAATTACAAACCATGTATATCAATACGTATAGCAATATAAAGACACATGAGAATGAAAAAATACTATAACCTCAAGGTAATAGTAGAAGAAGATAAATTCCTCCGGTGGCAGATGAAACAGAAGAATGAAGGATACAATAGCCAGGAAAATATCAATAATCAGAACTGGATTAAGCATTTTCATAATCTATTGGGAAGTATGAAATAAGGAAGAAGATTATAGGAGTGGTGAAAATAAATGAAACGGAATAGGTCAATTTATAGCGAAGTATCAGACATAGCAATCGAGGCAGGTTACGCATTTAATCAAAGGAAATCTTAATTTCCTTAATTTTCGAAGCATCAAATCTTATTTAGATTATGAAAATTTTCTATTCCTTAAATTCCGGAAATCAATCGTTACTACGTCAAGAGTTAAAACAAATCTCTACTCTCCATTTCACTCTATTACGATAACTTCCCTCATACGCTTTGAGTAATCGGATTGTATCATCCATATTATGCAACGGTGATAAAATTCTATTTATCAACTCATATTCATCATTAAAACATTTTTATTGTTAGCCATGACGACCTCACTCAAATTTCGGGACGAAATTTCTTTAACGGGTAGGTACTGTGATGACCCGGAAATTTCTGACCAAATTTAAACTTAATCTTTGTATGATTAACATTCCTTCACGATAAGCAGAGTCTGTAAAAACTGAATCTCAATATTTTTGAACTACTTTCATATATTCAATTACCCTTCGACTGTTCTCGACGATTCACGAATGAACTGTAATTTATAAACCTGAAACCTGATATGATATGATTTTACTTTATGAAAACGTTTTATGATCAGGAGAAATGAAATTAAATCAAAGATGTACAAGCTGTAAAGCACAATGTACAACTATGTAACTTAAATAGTTGAATCGAAATTAATTCATTTACTATTCATATGAATAGTAAATGAAACGAAATTAATTAATCTACTATTCACATGAAAGCGACATGATAAAAATTATTAATTATAAGTTACATAATATACCCCTGAAGTATTTAAGAAATACGACTTTTAAAATTTTAAAAATTCATCGACATATGGAGTAATTATTATATTATTATTATTATATTAAAGTTTTGGTGTCTTTTGGATATGCTGTACAGAAAGGAAGTGAAAGAAACCATGAGTTCCAAATTTGCATTTCAATTTATATATCAAATCGGATGAATATAGTCACATATTAGGTAGTCAACATTTTAGGTAGATAAAACCAACAAGATGTCACGGATTCATTGTGATGTTTGTTTTTTTCTTCACACGTCATTCATTCATATGTGTATATATATCTCTGGTTTAGGTGAACACAAAAACAACACACATACATGCTATATTCTCCGTATTATATTTAATATTTTTATTTTTATTTTTATTTTTATTTCGGATACACACATAATCATATATCCATACTCCAATTTTTTTTATTACTATAATACACATAAAATACTACGACGAGGTCATGAGCGAGTTATTTCAAAATGGGTTTTGCGAGCGGGATAGAGCTAAAGAAATTATGGGTTATAGCTATGGAAGTTATGGGTATGGTTCGAGGGTATTGCTCGTGAGTCAAACTAGCGTTTATCATCTCCGTTGCGTCTACGTACTTTCCTGCAATAGTGAATCACAATATTGATATGTTGAGATCTACGGTTATTTGGTATTCCAAGTTTCGGTCACATTTTGGTAAACGACTTTATGTGCTGCTAAGGTGAGTTTCATATGATCCCTTTTACCCTTTACATTTTTGGGCTGAGAATACATGCAAATGCTTTATTAACTGATTTACAATATTTATATGCGTGAGTTTCATTTGCTCCCTTTTTAATTGCTTTTGCAATCTATATTTTTGGGCTGAGAATACATGCACTTTATTTTAAACACAATGTATACAAGTACATACTAAATTCTACACCGAGTTTGAACCGAAAATCCCTTAGCTTTGGTAACTAGTAACTGCCAGTTATAAGAACTGGTGGGCGCGAGTAGTTGTATATGGATCCATAGGGCTTGATATCCCCGTCCGAGCTAGAGCACTAGCCTTTTAACGGACGTATGCTATTTGAGAAGCGTACACGTTGGTTTGCGTGTATTTATTAAGATGATTATACAAAGGGTACAAATTATATATACGTTAAGTTTAGTTACCAGGGTGCTCAATCTTGTAGAATATTTTGATAAACGTTTCTGGATGAAACAACTGAAATCTTGTGATCCACCTTTATGTACAGATTATGTAAAACATTAAAACTATGAACTCACCAACCTTTGTGTTGACACTTGTTAGCATGTTTATTCTCAGGTTTCCTAGAAGTCTTCCGCTGTTTGCTTAGATGTTAAACAAGCTATGTGCATGGAGTCTTACATGACATATTTTTCAAGGAGACGTTGCATTCACCAAATCATCACTATGTATCTTATTTTGACTGCATTGTCAACAGAAATACTGTTGTAAACTATTATTTATGGTGATTGTCTATATGTAGAAATCATCAGATGTCGAAAACCTTTGATTTAAATATTCATTTATGGTGTGCCTTTTCAAAAGAATGCAATGTTTACAAAATGTATCATATAGAGGTCAAATACCTCGCAATGAAATCAATGAATGACGTGTTTGTCCATATGGATTTAGAGCGATCGTCACAATTCGATTCATACATAAAAAGCTGTCTTATTCAACGTTATAAACTTGTAATCACTAGAACATAGTTTAGTTAATTCTAAACTTGTTCGCAAATAAAGTTAATCCTTCTAACTAGACTTTTAAAATCAACTAAACACATGTTCTATATCTATATGATATGCTAACTTAATGATTTAAAACCCAGAAACACGATAAACACCATAAAACTGGATATACGCCGTCGTAGTAAAACCGGGGGCTGTTTTGGTTGGGATAATTAAAAGCTAAGAAGAACTTTGATTTAAAATCTATACTTCTGGAAAAATGATTTTTATTATGAATATGAAACTATATCCAAAAATTATGGTTAAACTCAAAGTGAAAGTATGTTTTTCAAAATGGTCATCAAGATGTCGTTCTTTCGACGGAAATGACTACCTCTTTCAAAAACGACTTGTAACTTGTATTTTTGACTATAAACTTATACTTTTTCTATTTAGATTCATAAATTTAAGTTCAATACGAAACCGTGGCCACTGGAATCACTCAAAACGGATTAGAAACGAAGAAATGGCGAGTAAAACAAGATTGATAAAAACTACTCATTTTACCTACGTGAAAGTTAGTAATAAATCTATTCCAACCATAACCTAATCAACTTATATTGTATATTATGTAATCTTGAGATACCATAGACATGTATACAATGTTTCGACCTATCATGTCGATCCATCTATATATATATATATTGCGGAACAACCATAGACACTCTATATGTGAATGTTGGAGTTAGCTATACAGGGTTGAGGTTGATTCCAAAAATATATATATAGTTTAAGTTGTGATCAATACTAAGATACGTATACACTGGGTCGTGGATTGATTCAAGATAATATTTATCGATTTATTTCTGTACATCTAACTGTGGACAACTAGTTGTAGGTTACTAACGAGGACAGCTGACTTAATAAACTTAAAACATCAAAATGTATTAAAAGTATTGTAAACATATTTTGAACATACTTTGATATATATGTATATATTGTTATAGGTTCGTGAATCAACCAGTGGCCAAGTCTTACTTCCCGACGAAGTAAAAATCTGTGAAAGTGAGTTATAGTCCCACTTTTAAAATCTAATATTTTTGGGATGAGAATACATGCAGGTTTTATAAATGATTTACAAAATAGACACAAGTACGTGAAACTACATTCTATGGTTGAATTATCGAAATCGAATATGCCCCTTTTTATTAAGTCTGGTAATCTAAGAATTAGGGAACAGACACCCTAATTGACGCGAATCCTAAAGATAGATCTATTGGGCCTAACAAACCCCATCCAAAGTACCGGATGCTTTAGTACTTCGAAATTTATATCATATCCGAAGAGTGTCCCGGAATGATGGGGATATTCTTATATATGCATCTTGTTAATGTCGGTTACCAGGTGTTTACCATATGAATGATTTTTATCTCTATGTATGGGATGTGTATTGAAATATGAAATCTTGTGGTCTATTGTTACGATTTGATATATATAGGTTAAACCTATAACTCCCCAACATTTTTGTTGACGTTTAAAGCATGTTTATTCTCAGGTGAATACTAAGAACTTCCGCTGTTGCATACTAAAATAAGGACAAGATTTGGAGTCCATGTTTGTATGATATTGTGTAAAAACTGCATTCAAGAAACTGATTTCGATGTAACATATTTGTATTGTAAACCATTATGTAATGGTCGTGTGTAAACAGGATATTTTAGATTATCATTATTTGATAATCTACGTAAAGCTTTTTAAACCTTTATTTATGAAATAAAGGTTTTGGTTCGTTTTAAAAATGAATGCAGTCTTTGAAAAAACGTCTCATATAGAGGTCAAAACCTCGCAACGAAATCAATTAATATGGAACGTTTTTAATCAATAAGAACGCGACATTTCAGGCGGTGTTCATGGATCTTATGAACCGCGTGTGAAAACCGTATCTTGACAAATTCGTTATCGTGTTCATCGATGATATTTTGGTTTATTCTAAAAGCGAAGAAGAACACGAGGAACACCTCCGACTTGTGCTTGAACTTTTAAGATAAGAACGACTCTATGCCAAATTCTCCAAGTGTGAATTTTGGTTGAAGAAAGTTCAATTTCTTGGTAATGTTGTAAGTGACCAAGGTATTAAAGTCGATCCATCAAAAATCGAAGCCATTAGTAAATGGGAGACTCCTACTACTCCTACTCACATTCGTCAATTCTTGGGTCTCGCCGGATACTATCGTAGATTCATCAAAGATTTCTCTTTGGTGGCTCGTCCTCTAACCGCGTTAACTCATAAGGGAAGAAAATTCGTTTGGGCAACCGAACAAGAATCCGCATTTCAAATCTTGAAAACGAAGCTAACCACCTGTGACAACCCCGAAATTTCCAACCAAATTTAAACTTTATCTTTATATTATTCCGACACGATAAGCAAAGTTTGTTAAGTTAAATCTCAAGAATTTTAAATTGTGTTCATACATTTATTATAACCTCGACCAAATTCCGACGATTCACGAACCGTTATATATAAATAAATATGTATATATATGTATATAAATATTATAACTTGAGAATATTAATAAAGTATTAAACGTATAATACTTTACATGAACGTATTTGTTTCAATATGTTTATCAATGGAATTAGAAGATAATATCAAATGATTGATTTATCAGATACATTATGATATGATTACGGGTCTATGTTATGAGGTCCACTGTGATTTAAGAAATCTATTCTTTTTTGACAACATTCGGAAAATGGTAAAGTGATTTATAAGTAAGAACGTGAAGTGTAAATAACTTAGATGTTGGATATCGACAAGTTAAGTAACTCGACATTTTTCATTAAGATGATTTCATACGTTTATTTAACCTTTAAACTTTATCCCATGCTTCACCAACAAACTGTAATTTAAAAACTTGAAACCTATTATGAATATATATGATTCTACTTTTCTAAAACATTTTATGATATAACGATTTCCATTATTTTAACCTTTAAACAAAATGATTATTAAAAATATATTTGGTTTTGGAAAACAAAATTATTATATTTATTTAATTTAGTTTCAAACGTACAAAAATGTTTTCAGGTCTGCATTAGTGTGTCTAACTGATAAGTCGTTAGGATGCATTAGTGAGTCTGGACTTCGACCGTGTCTGCATGTCAAAAGTTTTGCTTATCATTTCTAGTCGGAAATCATCTGCTTATCATCCATAGGAAATTACCTGCTTATCATTATTAGTCTAGACACGTCTTGCTACATTAATTGCATGAGTAGTGCATAGACAAAATTGATATCTTAGCGTATCTGATAAATCATATCTTATTGTATCTGTTACTTTAAACTTTGCCTGACATATCCCGCAAATTCCTCCGTAATCTATGAAATCTTTTGATCTCTATATATAGATATCCTATGTAAATAGAATACCACCCGATAGCCGAAAAATCATTTTATATCGAAAATCCTTTATCCATTCGTACGAAATGGAATTTGTCATCAGTTCATGTCACTCGTATTCCGAAATGGAATCTCACTCAAGCTCCAAAAGCAGTGTGACCGGAATGGATCAACCAATCCGTCATCACCTATTCTGGATGAATTGAGGATGGGTTCGTAGCCTCCTCAATCATTGGAAACAAGAAGAAGGCGATCCTTTCCATCCACCACATTGCCCTCTTGGCAAAGAACCTGAAGCACTTACCGGCGAACCTGTTCGAGACACCATTTTCTCTCTCATTTCCAGGGTATCTCGTCACGATTATATACTACATCAAATTCTAGATTTTATTTATCCGCTCGTTCCGACCGACAATCATCCTGGAATAATATAAGAAGTCAACGAACTTCGCGCTCGGGTAGTGGCTTTGGAGAATATGGTGCAGAGATTACAAACACCAGCAGCAGCACCAGCAGCATAACCAGTACCACCATCATCAACGCCAACAGTACCATTACCACCTCCAACCATAACCGCGTTGTAAACCTCAACTTCACAATCTGTCCCACTAGCATCAACGTCATACACACCATAGATACCAAGGAGTGCCAACAACAATAACTGACGAAGTATTAATTCATAACTTCATTGGAGAAACATTCCGCGGCGATTATATAATCTCTAAAGTCTTAGAGATTATCTAATCTAGCCCTAACCAAAAATCAGTTAAGCGAACCAAAATGATAGAAGGAAGAGTAGAAACCCTGACAAAAATGGTGTGTGATTAACAAGTTAAACTTGTTTTACCAACAGCATCAACAGTACCGTCAACGTCACCAGCATCGTCAGTACAGTCAACATCAGAATCAACAACACCTATAATATCACAAACTCCGTCAGTTCAAGAATCACTGTGGACATCATTACGAATCAATAACGTGTATATTGTATCAACAAGTTATGAAGAATTAACTCATTCCCTCTGAAGAAATTATATATATATATATATATATATATATATATATATATATATATATATATATATATATATATATATATATATATATATATATATATTTTGAAATAAAAATAAATCTTTCCGTGCTAAGCTATTGTGTGTGAATCTTAACTACTCGGTTAATTCATATTACAAATATGCAATAATGTACGTCCCTCGCCCGCGACTTAACCATCGTTAACTGCAATCTCTGTCTCAATTCAACAAATTCCAATTCCTAATAAATCAAGTATATATTTGATTTTACACTTCATCATTGATGTAACCGAAACTTTTCAGATAACATCATTCGTACTTTGCGAAGTTCACAAGAATTTAACGAAAACCAACATCACATCTCAACAAATAACGAAGTATTGATTCATAATTTCAATATTATTGAAGAAATACTTATGTAACCTCTAAAGCCTTCAAGGAATTATTCAATTCTAGTTCCAACCGTAAATCGAATGAGTTTAATTTAGTATTAACTCATTAAAATCTATGTTACATCTTAGGAGAATATATACATATATATTTTCATAAAGACTGTAATAAAATTCTTATGTACAAAATATTAATTGTGAAAATTTTTTAACGGGTAGGTAAGACCCGAGAGATATATAAATTCACAATTAATATGTTACATTCTTCGAATCAGATTAAGCAAATTATCAATTATACTTCCTACTTTCACAATAATATACATTCTTTCATAGAAATCAAAACAATGTACTCATTCAAACCCAATTACATATTCTGATTTTAAAATCTCAGAATTCAATTCGAGATATAACCGGTACCATCACTTTTAGATTCCTAAATCTTTCAAATCTATACTTTGACTTCAAAAGTGTGTTAGAACATCAAATGTATACAAACAATTACAATCTGTGTTCAAACCCTTCGAAAATCTCTGAAGGCACTTCAAATAATGAGCAATCGAGATGATGATCCAACCACATATTACCCACATATATGTACTTAAAAAGCTCTCGAAACCAAAGTCATAATTCAACACATATCTGTGTCAGATCTTTTGGCATTTATTAGCAAAAAATAACCTTGCAATTCCTTTGCAAAGTAGCAAATTATATCACAGCTCCAGCAAGACAACTTCGATTTTTTCATTCGGAGTAGCCTTATCATAATTTTGATATATGTGATTACTCTTTTGTTACCGGAGAACCTTTCATATTCCACCACATTAGCAATAAACTTACCAACAACTTCACTGATCTTGGACATTCCGAAGAATCTTTATATTTATCGAAACCTCATCATTTACTCATCTGCCTCTTGTAACGAGAATTGCCATACGAATCATTGGGAATTAGCAATCAGTATTTTGAAATCTCACAGCATGTTGACGCCAACAGTTATACATAACGTCTATTTCCAAGGCTTACATACTTCGAATGTGAAGTTTCTGAAAAACACTCTGAACCTCGAACTAGTTCTCGAAATGCTGATGAAGTAACAAAAACTGTAAACGACCTTAGCAGTAAAAAGTTTGATGATAAAGATTAGTGTATTAACAAAGCTCAGAAATAGAGAAGTTTTGGAACTGGAAAACGGATTGAGCAAAGTATGAAGGAGGATGTGGACAAATCACAAAGACTGAACCTGCCTTTAAAGAATCCAAATGATTCAGTGTCTGCTGAAGTCATTAACGAATACCTTGCTCCTAACCCTAAACCCTTACAGACAATATTCTTCATCATCCTCTGATATTAGAAATTCTAAGATATCATCGTATCTTTCATTATAAATATCCTCCATATTTCTGAAGATATTTCCATAACTATTCTTATCTGGAATCATTTATCTCTTTGCGCTATCTGTATTACATCAAAAAGGAAACTGTTTAGTTCCTATACTCTGTAAATCTTTGAGTTTAAAATATGAATGTTTTTGAAGTAGTGTTGGAAACTGAAGCATGAGTTAGTATAATATAATGACACTTGATCAACGTGATTATATTACAGTAATTCATGCTGAGTTTCTAAATGGAACGTGATGATTCACAGATCATAACATCATCATATGCCATGTTATACGACTCTTGTATTCTATTTAACCTTTAAAATATCAAGAAAATATTTCTTGATGATTCGGCCTTTTCCAAGGTATTCTAGTAATTTGACAAGTCAAGATCGTGCCATCACAATTTCCTTCCTAGAACATTAACAATGTTCATTCCAAAATTCATATCTGTGAATTCTGGACCATTACAAGCGGTGCTTAATCGCAAGAAGAAGAAACGAAAGGACAAAACTCCGAAATAGAAATTGGGGTATAAATTGCGGCAAATAAAAGAGAGCATTAACTGTGGATGACAATGATTATAGAAGATAGAAACAGAGACTTTAAAATATAAGGGAAGATATAAAGCCCAACGACAAACCAAAAATTATAAACCATATATATCAATGCATATAGCAATGTAAAGACACAGAAGAACTAGAAACACTATAAAACCAAGAGTATAGTAGAAGTAAATAGATTCTTCCGGCGGTAGATGAAAAAGAAGAATGACCGATATGAAAGTTATAAGTATATCGAGAATCAGAACTGGATGGAGCATATTGATGAACACTTTGAAATATGAGTTGAGGGAGAAAGAATAGAAGGTGATGAAACATGACTAGGAACTTAGAAATCAACAGATTTAACTCACACAATGACGGAATAAGTGAATCAAACCCTCTAGTAAATAGGTTAAGCTTTTTGGGATTAATTTAGTCATACGATAACTAAATCAAGTGTGATTAGATCAACACCTAGAGCTATTATTCACCACCTGGGTGATTTGGGTTGAGAGAGAATCGGAGGAGCTCACCAGATCTGAGTGTGTGTAATAAATGAGAGGCTTAACCTAAAATGAAGAACATAAGACTTTATATACCCCTGCTGTTGACTCACCCGTACGATTCATCCATCACACATACGAGTTGGCTTCATCAGCCGTACGGGTGATCACTCACTCGTGTCTTCTCATTTAGGTTGTAATTGTGACTTAGCTCAGTATCAACCGTGCGTATGAGCCTATCAGCCGTACGAGTGAGGCTTCACTCGGATGTCTGACTAAGTCTAACATAGTCAAACATCCAAATCTCGTTCCTGCAGTTGCTGTAACCACATACAAACACGGATAGGATAATAACAAACGATCATGGTGGCCTGTAAACTGTTGTACCTGCAATGGACGTGGGTAGATGTCTAGAGACTTGCATAAAATAAATCAACAGAAGGTGTGAGTTGTAAGAAAATGAAGGAGGTGAATTTATAAGAAAATCTCTGAAAGAACAATTAAAATGGACGATCGCATTTAAAGTGGATCCTAATTCCTTTTGTTACCGGAGAATCAAATCTTATTACAAAGATTTTCTTCAAATCCCTTAAAATCTGGAAATCAATCATATCTACGTCAAATGATAAGATGAATCTACACTTACTCATTTCACTCTTCTATGTTAGCTTCATTCGTACTCTTCATATAAATGGATTGTTTATCCAAAATATTCGCTGATGATAAAACTCTAATTTTCAACCTGTATGCATCATGAAAACATACTTATTATCATTCACGACCTTTCCACTCAAATTTCGGGACGAAATTTCTTTAACGGGTAGGTACTGTGACAACCCGGAAATTTCCAAGCAAATTTAAACTTTATCTTTATATTATTCCGACACGATAAGCAAAGTTTGTTAAGTTAAATCTCAAGAATTTTAAATTGTGTTCATACATTTATTATAACCTCGACCAAATTCCAACGATTCACGAACCGTTATATATAAATAAATATGTATATATATGTATATAAATATTATAACTTGAGAATATTAATAAAGTATTAAACGTATAATACTTTACATGAACGTATTTGTTTCAATATGTTTATCAATGGAATTAGAAGATAATATCAAATGATTGATTTATCAGATACATTATGATATGATTACGGGTCTATGTTATGAGGTCCACTGTGATTTAAGAAATCTATTCTTTTTTGACAACATTCGGAAAATGGTAAAGTGATTTATAAGTAAGAACGTGAAGTGTAAATAACTTAGATGTTGGATATAGACAAGTTAAGTAACTCGACATTTTTTATTAAGATGATTTCATACGTTTATTTAACCTTTGAACTTTATCCCATGCTTCACCAACAAACTATAATTTAAAAACTTGAAACCTATTATGAATATATATGATTCTACTTTTCTAAAATATTTTATGATATAACGATTTCCATTATTTTAACCTTTAAACAAAATGATTATTAAAAATATATTTGGTTTTGGAAAACAAAATTATTATATTTATTTGATTTAGTTTCAAACGTACAAAAAATTTTTCAGTTTAAAAAGAACTTTAATATTAAAACGTATATAACTTTTATAAATATCTAGAACCACTTTTGACAACTCATTACTTAACCAGTATGATAAAGATAACGATATTTATATTTTATTTTATTAAATATATATAACGATTTAAATTAATATTATATATATTTATACGCGTATTATACGTACATAGTTTTATACTTTTACTATACTTAAACTTTACCTTTACTTTACTTTAACTTTAATAATTCACTTTAATAATTCATACTTTAATAATGCACTTTAATAATTCATACTTTAATAATTCACTTTAATAATTCATAATTTAATAATTCACTTTAATAATTCATACTTTAATAATTCACTTTAATAATTCATACTTTAATAATTTACTTTAATAATTCAAAAATCTATTATAAATAGAATTCAATAGGTTTCATTATTTCATAGAAACTTGAAAATATTTTTCTAAACTCTCTCAATCGATTTACATATATATATTTACTTCGTATTATTTGAAGATATTATTAGTATACATAAAATATTACGTCAGAGTGCTGTCCAAGTGATTTCAAAATTCTTTTTCGAGTGGGATTGGATTAAGGAAATTATGGGTTATAGCTATGGAGGTGATTGGGTATGGTTCATGGGTATGCTCGTGAGGTCAATATAGTGTTTATCATCTCCGTTGCGTCTACGTATCTTTCCTGCAATATTGAATCTCAATATTGATACGTGAGTACTCATAATTTAACTTTTACATACTAATAGTGTATCCCTGACTAGTGCTCGAGTATATAGGATTATGCATGTTTGTACTTTTGATATTGCCTTTAGTTAGGTTATGTTGAGTCCTGAATTAGTTATATATGCGACTGAGATAAGGTATAAGATATGCATGTCGTTGGAAAGCTAGCGAAAAATTAAGAACTTTTCATTTAGATATCGAATGATTTCGATGAACGGATTTGAAGTTATAGTCCATCGAATTTTTGTATTATTATTAAAAATGATTATTATTATCGTCGTTATTATCGTCGTTCTAGTTTTATCTTATTATTATTATTATTATTATCTTTATCAATAAAAGGATTTATCATAAAAAATTGTTATTTTTTATTATTATTACTATCGTTATTATCGTTAAAGTTATAATTAGTATTATTATTATTATCCAATTATTATTATTATTATTATTATTATTATTATTATTGGTATTATTATTATTATTATTATCATTATTAATATATATATATATATCATTATTTAAAAATGGTTATTGTTATTGTTAATATTATTATTACTATATTATCATTAAGATAATTATTAGTATTATCGTTAATAATGTTATAGTAACTATCATTATTAATATTAGTGTAATTAAAACAAATATTTGTAACACCTAATTATTTTGATTACTATTATTATCATTATTACGAACACAATATAAAAGACGATTAAAAGCAATTAAACGAAACGATTAGGAAATAATGAGTAAGAGTATCATGATGAAATTAAAATATTATAAGATATTGATTTAGATAAAATTATCGTTCTTATTATTTTTATCATTACTATTATTATTAAAATTATCGTTAGTATTAAAACTATCATTTTAACAAAAATTATCATTTTAATAGAAATGTCATTGTTACTATAAAATATCATTATTATTATTATTTTAAATAGAATTATTATTTTAAAGATAATATTAAAAATTATCATAAATATTAAAGTTATCATAATTAGAATTATCGTTTTATCATAATGTCATCTTAGTAATTATAAATATTGATATTTTTATAATAATAATTATTATTACAAAATAATACAACTTTTACTTACTATCATTATAGATATTATTTTATCAAATAAATATTTGATACAAACATATTTTACTACGTGTAATAACTTACTTTAATAATACATATCATATTATCTTTATAATATTAAATGAACCCTATAAATTTTATTACTTAATATATATAAAAGTATATTTTATTATTAAAATATAATATAAAATTTTATTTATTAATAAATAAATTATATTATTTACTCTAATAAATCTTTTAAAAATATTTAAAAATATAAAACGACTATATTTAAACTATATATTAATCATGTATAGATTTTTGGAAATTATTTTGAGTCAAATTTACTTTTGTTGACTTTTGCATATTAGTCTCGAGCATTAGGATTATGGTACACTATGACTTGACCTAATTTGTTAGACAAATATTGACCAACACATAAATATATATAATTAATTTAGGTTCGTGAATCCGAGGCCAACCTTGCACTTGTTCAATGACGTTATATGTATTTTTACTACGAAATACAGTATGGTGAGTTTCATTTGCCTTTTTACCCTTTATATTTTTGGGACTGAGAATACATGCGCTTTTATAAATGTTTGACGAAATAGACACAAGTAATTGAAACTACATTCTATGGTTAAATTATTGAAATCGAATATGCCCTTTTTTATTAAAGTCTGGTAATCTAAGAATTAGGGAACAGACACCCTAATTGACGCGAATCCTAAAGATAGATCTATTGGGCCTAACAAACCCCATCCAAAGTAACGGATGCTTTAGTACTTCGAAATTTATATCATGTCCGAAGGAGGATCCCGGAATGATAGGGGATATTCTTATATGTATCTAGTTAATGTCGGTTACCAGGTGTTCACCATATGAATGATTATTTTTTGTCTCTATGCATGGGACGTATATTTATGAGAACTGGAAATGAAATTCTTGTGGTCTATTAAAATGATGGAAATAAATGATTATGATAAACTAATGAACTCACCAACCTTTTGGTTGACACTTTAAAGCATGTTTATTCTCAGGTGTTAAAGAAATCTTCCGCTGTGCATTTGCTCATTTTCAAGATATTACTTGGAGTCTTTCATAGCATATTTTGAAGAACGTTGCATTCGAGTCATTGAGTTCATCAAAGATTATTATTAAATCAATTTATAGTTGGATAGTGGATATTATGAAATGGTATGCATGCCTGTCAATTTTTGATGTAAAGAAAGATTGTCTTTTAAAAACGAATGCAATGTTTGTAAAATGTATCATATAGAGGTCAAATACCTCGCAATGTAATCAACTATTGTGAATCGTTTATAATGTATATGAACGGGTCCTTTCACCACCGCTCCTATCTTGTCACTTCCCGAAGGCAACGATGATTCTGTTGTGTATTGCGACGCCTCGAAACATGGTTTTGGGTGTGTGTTGATGCAACGAACGAAAGTCATTTCTTATGCTTCTCGACAACTCAAAATTCATGAACGAAACTACACGACACATGATCTCGAACTCGGAGCCGTTGTCTTTGCACTTAAAATGTGGAGACACTATCTTTATGGAACCAAGAGTACCATCTTCACCGATCACAAACGTCTCCAACACATCTTCGACCAAAAGCAATTAAACATGAGACAATGAAGGAGGATTGAAACCTTAAACGATTACGATTGAGAGCTTCGTTACCATCCCGGGAAGTCAAACGTAGTAGCCGATGCCTTAAGTCGAAAAGAAAGAGCGGTGCCTCTTCGTGTCTGAGCTTTAAACATCACCATCCACACCAACCTTAATAGCCAAATTCGGGTAGCCCATGATGAGGCTCTCAAGGATGAAAACGTTTCACACGAGCTCTTGAACATTCTCGTCTCTCGATTCGAAATTAGGGAGACCGGACTCCGATATTACGCCAGAAGGATTTGGGTGCCTAGATATGGGGACCTACGTAACCTTATTTTAGATGAAGCCCATAAGTCATGACACTCGATTCACCCCGGTGCCAATAAGATGTACCACGACCTTAAAGAACAATATTGGTGGCCGAACATCAAAAGAGACGTAGCTACTGAAATGTCCCGTTCTTATTGATTAAAAACGTTCCATATTAATTGATTTCGTTGCGAGGTTTTGACCTCTATATGAGACGTTTTTCAAAGACTGCATTCATTTTAAAACAAACCATAACCTTTATTTCATCAATAAAGGTTTAAAAAGCTTTACGTAGATTATCAAATAATGATAATCTAAAATATCCTGTTTACACGCGACCATTACATAATGGTTTACAATACAAATATGTTACAACGAAATAAGTTTCTTGAATGCAGTTTTTACACAATATCATACAAGCATGGACTCCAAATCTCGTCCTTATTTAAGTATGCGACAGCGGAAGCTCTTAATATTCACCTGAGAATAAACATGCTTTAAACGTCAACAAAAATGTTGGTGAGTTATAGGTTTAACCTATATATATCAAATCGTAACAATAGACCACAAGATTTCATATTTCAATTTACATCCCATACATAGAGATAAAAATCATTCATATGGTGAACACCTGGTAACCGACATTAACAAGATGCATATATAAGAATATCCCCATCATTCCGGGACACCCTTCGGATATGATATAAATTTCGAAGTACTAAAGCATCCGGTACTTTGGATGGGGTTTGTTAGGCCCAATAGATCTATCTTTAGGATTCGCGTCAATTAGGGTGTCTGTTCCCTAATTCTTAGATTACCAGACTTAATAAAAAGGGGCATATTCGATTTCGATAATTCAACCATAGAATGTAGTTTCACGTACTTGTGTCTATTTTGTAAATCATTTATAAAACCTGCATGTATTCTCATCCCAAAAATATTAGATTTTAAAAGTGGGACTATAACTCACTTTCACAGATTTTTACTTCGTCGGGAAGTAAGACTTGGCCACTGGTTGATTCACGAACCTATAACAATATATACATATATATCAAAGTATGTTCAAAATATATTTACAACACTTTTAATATATTTTGATGTTTTAAGTTTATTAAGTCAGCTGTCCTCGTTAGTAACCTACAACTAGTTGTCCACAGTTAGATGTACAGAAATAAATCGATAAATATTATCTTGAATCAATCCACGACCCAGTGTATACGTATCTCAGTATTGATCACAACTCAAACTATATATTTTTTGGAATCAACCTCAACCCTGTATAGCTAACTCCAACATTCACATATAGAGTGTCTATGGTTGTTCCGAAATATATATAGATGTGTCGACATGATAGGTCGAAACATTGTATACGTGTCTATGGTATCTCAAGATTACATAATATACAATACAAGTTGATTAAGTTATGGTTGGAATAGATTTGTTACCAATTTTCACGTAGCTAAAATGAGAAAAATTATCCAATCTTGTTTTACCCATAACTTCTTCATTTTAAATCCGTTTTGAGTGAATCAAATTGCTATGGTTTCATATTGAACTCTATTTTATGAATCCAAACAGAAAAAGTATAGGTTTATAGTCGGAAAAATAAGTTACAAGTCGTTTTTGTAAAGGTAGTCATTTCAGTCGAAAGAACGACGTCTAGATGACCATTTTAGAAAACATACTTCCACTTTGAGTTTAACCATAATTTTTGGATATAGTTTCATGTTCATAATAAAAATCATTTTCTCAGAATAACAACTTTTAAATTAAAGTTTATCATAGTTTTTAATTAACTAACCCAAAACAGCCCGCGGTGTTACTACGACGGCGTAAATCCGGTTTTACGGTATTTTTCGTGTTTCCAGGTTTTAAATCATTAAGTTAGCATATCATATAGATATAGAACATGTATTTATTTGATTTTAAAAGTCAAGTTAGAAGGATTAACTTTTGTTTGCGAACAAGTTTAGAATTAACTAAACTATGTTCTTGTGATTACAAGTTTAAACCTTCGAATAAGATAGATTTATATGTATGAATCGAATGATGTTATGAACATCATTACTACCTCAAGTTCCTTGGATAAACCTACTGTAAATGAGAAAAATAGATCTAGCTTCAAAGGATCCTTGGATGGCTTGAAAGTTCTTGAAGCAGAATCATGACACGAAAACAATTTCAAGTAAGATTTCCACTCGAAATAAGATTGTTATAGTTATAGAAATTGAATTAAAGTTTGAATATGATTATTACCTTGTATTAGAAAGATAACCTACTGTAAGTAACAAATGTTTCTTGATCTTGGATGATTACTTGGAATGGATTTAAAAAACTTGGAAGTAAACTTGCAATCTTGGAAGTATTCTTGATTTTATGAAACTAGAAATTTTGGAATTTATGAAGAACACTTAGAACTTGAAGATAGAACTTGAGAGAGATCAATTAGATGAAGAAAATTGAAGAATGAAAGTGTTTGTAGGTGTTTTTGGTCGTTGGTGTATGGATTAGATATAAAGGATATGTAATTTTGTTTTCATGTAAATAAGTCATGAATGATTACTCATATTTTTGTAATTTTATGAGATATTTCATGCTAGTTTCCAAATGATGGTTCCCACATGTGTTAGGCGACTCACATGGGCCGCTAAGTGCTGATCATTGGAGTGTATATACCAATAGTACATACATCTAAAAGCTGTGTATTGTACGAGTACGAATACGGGTGCATACGAGTAGAATTGTTGATGAAACTGAACGAGGATGTAATTGTAAGCATTTTTGTTAAGTAAAAGTATTTTGATAAGTGTATTGAAGTCTTTCAAAAGTGTATGAATACATATTAAAACACTACATGTATATACATTTTAACTGAGTCGTTAAGTCATCGTTAGTCGTTACATGTAAATGTTGTTTTGAAACCTTTAGGTTAACGATCTTGTTGAATGTTGTTAACCCATTATTTATTATAACAAATGTGATGTTAAATTGTTATATTATCATGATATTATGATATATAATATATCTTAGTATGATATATATACAGTTAAATGTCATTACAACGATAATCGTTACATATATGTCTCGTTTCGAAATCATTAAGTTAGTAGTCTTATTTTTACATATGTATTTCATTGTTAATACACTTAATAATATATTTACTTATCATTTAACATAATTAACCAAGTGTATCAATATCTTAATATGATTCATATGTACCTAGTAAGACGTTGTTATAACGATAATCGTTATATATATCGTTTTCGAGTTTCTTAAATTAATAGTCTCATTTTTATGTATATAACTCATTGTTAAAATACCTAATGAGATACATACTTATAATAAAATCATGTTAACTATATATATAACCATATATATGTCATCGTATAGTTTTTACAAGTTTTAACGTTCGTGAATCACCGGTCAACTTGGGTGGTCAATTGTCTATATGAAACCTATTTTAATTAATCAAGTCTTAAAAAGTTTGATTGATTAACATGTTGGAAACACTTAATCATGTAAACAACAATTTTATTTAATATATATATAAACATGGAAAAGTTCGGGTCACTACAGTACCTACCCGTTAAATAAATTTCGTCCCGAAATTTTAAGCAGTTGGAGGTGTTGACGTATCTTCTGGAAATAAATGCGGGTATTTCTTCTTCATCTGATCTTCACACTCCCAGGTGAACTCAGGTCCTCTACGAGCATTCCATCGAACCTTAACAATCGGTATCTTGTTTTGTTTAAGTCTCTTAACCTCACGATCCATTATTTCGATGGGTTCTTCAATGAATTGAAGTTTTTCATTGATTTGGATTTCGTCCAACGGAATAGTGAGATCTTCTTTAGCAAAACATTTCTTCAAATTTGAGACGTGGAAAGTGTTATGTACAGCCGCGAGTTGTTGAGGTAGCTCCAGTTGGTAAGCTACTGGTCCGACACGATCTATAATCTTGAATGGTCCAATATACCTTGGATTTAGTTTCCCCCGTTTACCAAATCGAACAACGCCTTTCCAAGGTGAAACCTTAAGCATGACCATTTCTCCAATTTCAAACTCTATATCTTTTCTTTTACTGTCCGCGTAGCTCTTTTGTCGACTCTGGGCGATTTTCAATCTTTGTTGAATTTGGATGATTTTCTCGGTAGTTTCTTGTATTATCTCCGGACCCGTAATCTGTCTATCCCCCACTTCACTCCAATAAATCAGAGACCTACACTTTCTACCATAAAGTGCTTCAAACGGCGCCATCTCAATGCTTGAATGGTAGCTGTTGTTGTAGGAAAATTCTGCTAACGGTAGATGTCGATCCCAACTGTTTCCGAAATCAATAACACATGCTCGTAGCATGTCTTCAAGCGTTTGTATCATCCTTTCGCTCTGCCCATCAGTTTGTGGATGATAGGCAGTACTCATGTCTAGACGAGTTCCTAATGCTTGCTGTAATGTCTGCCAGAATCTTGAAATAAATCTGCCATCCCTATCAGAGATAATAGAGATTGGTATTCCATGTCTGGAGACGACTTCCTTCAAATACAGTCGTGCTAACTTCTCCATCTTGTCATCTTCTCTTATTGGTAGGAAGTGTGCTGATTTGGTGAGACGATCAACTATTACCCAAATAGTATCAAAACCACATGCAGTCCTTGGCAATTTAGTGATGAAATCCATGGTAATGTTTTCCCATTTCCATTCCGGGATTTCGGGTTGTTGAAGTAGACCTGATGGTTTCTGATGCTCAGCTTTGACCTTAGAACACGTCAAACATTCTCCTACGTATTTAGCAACATCAGCTTTCATACCCAGCCACCAAAAATATTTCTTGAGATCCTTGTACATCTTCCCCATTCCAGGATGTATTGAGTATCTGGTTTTATGAGCTTCTCTAAGTACCATTTCTCTCATATCTCCAAATTTTGGTACCCAAATCCTTTCAGCCCTATACCGGGTTCCGTCTTCCCGAATATTAAGATGCTTCTCTGATCCTTTGGGTATTTCATCCTTTAAATTTCCCTCTTTTAAAACTCCTTGTTGCGCCTCCTTTATTTGAGTAGTAAGGTTATTGTGAATCATTATATTCATAGATTTTACTCGAATGGGTTCTCTGTCCTTCCTGCTCAAGGCGTCGGCTACCACATTTGCCTTCCCCGGATGGTAACGAATCTCAAAGTCGTAATCATTTAACAATTCAATCCACCTACGCTGCCTCATATTCAGTTGTTTCTGATTAAATATGTGTTGAAGACTTTTGTGGTCGGTATATATAATACTTTTGACCCCATATAAGTAGTGCCTCCAAGTCTTTAATGCAAAAACAACCGCGCCTAATTCTAAATCATGCGTCGTATAATTTTGCTCGTGAATCTTCAATTGTCTAGACGCATAAGCAATTACCTTCGTTCGTTGCATTAATATACAACCGAGACCTTGCTTTGAGGCGTCACAATATATCACAAAATCATCATTCCCTTCAGGCAATGACAATATAGGTGCCGTAGTTAGCTTTTTCTTCAATAACTGAAACGCTTTCTCTTGTTCATCCTTCCATTCAAATTTCTTCCCTTTATACATTAATGCAGTCAAGGGTTTTGCTATTCTGGAAAAGTCTTGGATGAACCTTCTGTAGTAACCAGCTAGTCCTAAAAACTGGCGTATGTGTTTTGGAGTTTTCGGGGTTTCCCACTTTTCAACAGTTTCTATCTTTGCTGGATCCACCTTAATACCTTCTTTATTCACTATGTGACCGAGGAATTGAACTTCTTCCAACCAAAATGCACACTTTGAAAATTTAGCGTACAATTCTTCCTTCCTCAATACTTCTAACACCTTTCTCAAATGTTCACCGTGTTCTTGGTCATTCTTTGAGTAAATAAGTATGTCATCAATGAAAACAATGACAAACTTGTCAAGGTATGGTCCACACACTCGGTTCATAAGGTCCATGAACACAGCTGGTGATTAGTTAAACTAAACGGCATGACCATAAACTCATAATGACCGTAACGTGTTCTGAAAGCAGTCTTTGGAATATCATCTTCTTTCACCCGCATTTGATGATACCCGGAACGTAAATTGATCTTCGAATAAACCGACGAGCCTTGTAGTTGATCAAATAAGTCGTCAATTCTCGGCAGTGGATAACGGTTTTTGATGGTAAGTTTGTTCAACTCTCTGTAGTCAATACACAACCTAAATGTACCATCCTTCTTCTTGACAAACAAAACAGGAGCTCCCCATGGTGATGTGCTTGGTCGAATGAAACCACGTTCTAATAGTTCTTGCAGTTGGCTTTGCAGTTCTTTCATCTCGCTGGGTGCGAGTCTATAAGGAGCACGAGCTATTAGTGCAGCTCCTGGTACAAGATCTATTTGAAATTCAACGGATCGATGTGGGGGTAATCCCGGTAATTCTTTCGGAAATACATCGGGAAATTCTTTTGCAATGGGAACATCATTGATGCTCTTTTCTTCAGTTTGTACTTTCTCGACGTGTGCTAGAACAACATAGCAACCTTTTCTTATTAGTTTTTGTGCCTTCAAATTACTAATAAGATGTAGCTTCATGTTGCCCTTTTCTCCGTACACCATTAAGGGTTCTCCTTCTTCTCGTACAATGCGAATTGCATTTTTATAACATACGATCTCTGCTTTCACCTTCTTCAGCCAGTCCATGCCAACTATTACATCAAAACTCCCTAACTCTACTGGTATCAAATCAATCTTAAAAATTTCGCTACCCAGTTTAATTTCTCGATTCCGGCATATATTATCTGCTGAAATTAATTTACCGTTTGCTAATTCTAGTAAAAATTTACTATCCAACGGCATCAATGGACAACTTAATTTAGCACAAAAATCTCTACTCATATAGCTTCTATCCGCACCCGAATCAAATAAAACGTAAGCAGATTTATTGTCAATAAGAAATGTACCCGTAACAAGCTCCGGGTCTTCCTGTGCCTCTGCCGCATTAATATTGAAAACTCTTCCGCGGCCTTGTCCATTCGTGTTCTCCTGGTTTGGGCAATTTCTAATAATGTGGCCCAGTTTTCCACATTTATAACAAACTACATTGGCATAACTTGCTCTGACACTACTTGCTCCGCCATTACTCGTTCCGACACCATTTGTTCCTTTCGTTCTATTAACCCCTGGTCCGTAGACCTCACACTTCGCCGCGCTATGACCATTTCTTTTACACTTGTTGCAAAATTTGGTGCAGAACCCCGAGTGATACTTTTCACACCTTTGGCATAGCTGCTTCTGATTGTTGTTGTTGTTGCGGTTGTTATTGTTGTTGGGATGATTGTTGTAGTTGTTGTTGTTGTTGTTGTTGTTGTTGGGCTGTTTATTGTAGTTGCGATTGATGTTGCAATTGTTAGGATAGTTGTTGCGATTATTGTTGTAATTGCTGTTGTTGTTGTATTGGTGATTCTTATCACCATTTTCCTCCCACTCTTGCTTCACATTGGCCTCTTCAGTCGTCTGTTCTTTAATTCTTTCCTCAATCTGGTTCACTAGTTTGTGAGCCATTCTACATGCCTGTTGTATGGAGGCGGGCTCGTGTGAACTTATATCTTCTTGGATTCTTTCTGGTAATCCTTTCACAAACGCGTCGATCTTCTCTTCCTCATCTTCGAACGCTCCCGGACACAATAGGCACAATTCTGTGAATCGTCTTTCGTACGTGGTAATATCAAATCCTTGGGTTCGTAACCCTCTAAGTTCTGTCTTGAGCTTATTGACCTCGGTTCTGGGACGGTACTTCTCGTTCATCAAGTGCTTGAATGCTGACCACGGTAGTGCGTAAGCATCATCTTGTCCCACTTGCTCTAGATAGGTATTCCACCATGTTAACGCAGAACCTGTGAAGGTATGCGTAGCGTACTTCACTTTGTCCTCTTCAGTACACTTACTTATGGCAAACACCGATTCGACCTTCTCGGTCCACCGTTTCAATCCGATCGGTCCTTCAGTTCCATCAAATTCCAAAGGTTTGCAGGCAGTGAATTCTTTGTAGGTGCAACCTACACGATTTTCTGTACTGCTAGATCCAAGGTTATTGTTGGTATGTAGCGCAGCCTGTACTGCGGCTATGTTTGAAGCTAAAAAAGTACGGAATTCCTCTTCATTCATATTCACGGTGTGTCGAGTAGTCGGTGCCATTTCCTTCAAAATAGTCAAATGGAACAAGTTAATCATACAGAATATTAAGAGTAGTTAATAGTATTTCGTAGCATAATATGAACTCATTTATAAAAGCTTTTTCTTCATATTAGCGTTTTATAAGTTTAAATTCGGGTAGTACCTACCCGTTAAGTTCATACTTAGTAGCTAATATACAATTCAACTACTACAATTCTATATGAAAAACTGATTATAATAATATTTCGCGTTCAAACTTTTATACAATATTTTACAAACTTACAATACCGCTTATTTTACATAAAGCATGAAATATAGCACACTATAACTTTGATACAAGATAGTTGTGAAGATAATTCTAGCTAGTACACAAGTCGTTCAGCAAAGACAATAAAGACACGTAATTCATACGTCCAGAAACAAGTCATGCATTCTGGTTTTACTAGGACTACTTCCCATCCTTGGTCTTGTGGAACATAACCGTTATGGCCGTTGATAAGACAGCGTGTTGTAACGTCGTCAAAGGGACGAGGGTTACGTAATGACCAACAGTCTCGTAATAACCTAAAAACCTCATTTCTTACCCCAATTACCGACTCCGTCACTTGTGGGAACGTTTTGTTTAATATTTGTAGCCCGATGTTCTTTTTCTCACTTTGGTGAGAAGCGAACATTACTTACCCATAAGCATAGCATGCTTCTTTATGTTGCATGTTGGCCGCTTTTTCTAAATCATGAAGTCCTATATTCGGATACATTGAGTCAAAATAATTTCTTAACCCGTTGCGTAAAATAGCATTTGGGTTACCCGCAATATATGCGTCAAAGTAAACACATCGTAACTTATGGGTTTCCCAATGTGATATCCCCCATCTTTCAAACGAAAGTCTCTTATAAACCAAGACATTCTTGGAACGTTCTTCGAATGTCTTACAAACTGATTTCGCCGTAAATAGTTGTGCCGAAAAATTCTGACCGACTCTAGACAAGATTTCATCAATCATGTCTCCGGGTAGGTCTCTTAAAATATTGGGTTGTCTATCCATTTTGTGTTTTTAAACTGTAAAATAGACAAGAGTTAGATTCATAAAAAAATACTTATTAATACAAGCAATTTTTACATATATCATAAAGCATAAGCACACTATATTACATATATTACACCACACGAATATAACTATCTTATTCCAACTCGCTCGTTTCTTCTTCTTCGGTTTTGGTTCGTTTTGCCAAGTTTCTAGGGATATATGATGTTCCCCTAATACTAGCTGTCGTTTTCCACAACGGTTTAGAAAAACCTGGTGGTTTAGAGGTTCCCGGGTCATTGTTACAACTTAAGGACTTCGGGGGTTGACGATACATATAAAGTTCATCGGGGTTGTAATTAGATTTCTCTATTTTTATGCCCTTTCCCTTATTATTTTCTTTTGCCTTTTTAAATTCAGTTGGGGTAATTTCTATAACATCATCGGAATTCTCGTCGGAATCCGATTCACCGGAGAATTGGTAATCCTCTCAATATTTTGCTTCCTTGGCGGAAACACCATTGACCATAATTAACCTTGGTCGGTTGGTTGAGGATTTTCTTTTACTTAACCGTTTTATTATTTCCCCCACCGGTTCTATTTCTTCATCCGGTTCCGATTCTTCTTCCGGTTCCGATTCTTCTTCCGATTCCGACTCTTCTTCCGGTTCCTCTTCGGGAACTTGTGAATCAGTCCACGAATCATTCCAATTTACATTTGACTCTTCATTATTATTAGGTGAGTCAATGGTACTTGTTCTAGAGGTAGACATCTATCACATAATATCAAACGCGTTAAGAGATTAATATATCACATAATATTCACATGTTAAAAATATATAGTTTCCAACAAAATTTGTTAAGCAATCATTTTTCAAGTAAACACGGTCGAAGTCTAGACTCACTAATGCATCCTAACAAACTCGATAAGACACACTAATGTAAAATTGTGGTTCTCTAAGACCAACGCTCGGATACCAACTGAAATGTCCCGTTCTTATTGATTAAAAACGTTCCATATTAATTGATTTCGTTGCGAGGTTTTGACCTCTATATGAGATGTTTTTCAAAGACTGCATTCATTTTAAAACAAACCATAACCTTTATTTCATCAATAAAGGTTTAAAAAGCTTTACGTAGATTATCAAATAATGATAATCTAAAATATCATGTTTACACGCGACCATTACATAATGGTTTACAATACAAATATGTTACAACGAAATAAGTTTCTTGAATGCAGTTTTTACACAATATCATACAAGCATGGACTCCAAATCTCGTCCTTATTTAAGTATGCGACAGCGGAAGCTCTTAATATTCACCTGAGAATAAACATGCTTTAAACGTCAACAAAAATGTTGGTGAGTTATAGGTTTAACCTATATATATCAAATCGTAACAATAGACCACAAGATTTCATATTTCAATTTACATCCCATACATAGAGATAAAAATCATTCATATGGTGAACACCTGGTAACCGACATTAACAAGATGCATATATAAGAATATCCCCATCATTCCGGGACACCCTTCGGATATGATATAAATTTCGAAGTACTAAAGCATCTGGTACTTTGGATGGGGTTTGTTAGGCCCAATAGATCTATCTTTAGGATTCGCGTCAATTAGGGTGTCTGTTCCCTAATTCTTAGATTACCAGACTTAATAAAAAGGGGCATATTCGATTTCGATAATTCAACCATAGAATGTAGTTTCACGTACTTGTGTCTATTTTGTAAATCATTTATAAAACCTGCATGTATTCTCATCCCAAAAATATTAGATTTTAAAAGTGAGACTATAACTCACTTTCACAGATTTTTACTTCGTCGGGAAGTAAGACTTGGCCACTGGTTGATTCACGAACCTATAACAATATATACATATATATCAAAGTATGTTCAAAATATATTTACAACACTTTTAATATATTTTGATATTTTAAGTTTATTAAGTCAGCTGTCCTCGTTAGTAACCTACAACTAGTTGTCCACAGTTAGATGTACAGAAATAAATCGATAAATATTATCTTGAATCGATCCACGACCCAGTGTATACGTATCTCAGTATTGATCACAACTCAAACTATATATATTTTGGAATCAACCTCAACCCTGTATAGCTAACTCCAACATTCACATATAGAGTGTCTATAGTTGTTCCGAAATATATATAGATGTATCGACATGATAGGTCGAAACATTGTATACGTGTCTATGGTATCTCAAGATTACATAATATACAATACAAGTTGATTAAGTTATGGTTGGAATAGATTTGTTACCAATTTTCACGTAGCTAATATGAGAAAAATTATCCAATCTTCTTTTACCCATAACTTCTTCATTTTAAATCCGTTTTGAGTGAATCAAATTGCTATGGTTTCATATTGAACTCTATTTTATGAATATAAACATAAAAAGTATAGGTTTATAGTCAGAAAAATAAGTTACAAGTCGTTTTTGTAAAGGTAGTCATTTCAGTCGAAAGAACGACGTCTAGATGACCATTTTAGAAAACATACTTCCACTTTGAGTTTAACCATAATTTTTGGATATAGTTTCATGTTCATAATAAAAATAATTTTCTCAGAATAACAACTTTTAAATCAAAGTTTATCATAGTTTTTAATTAACTAACCCAAAACAGCCCGCGGTGTTACTACGACGGCGTAAATCCGGTTTTACGGTGTTTTTCGTGTTTCCAGGTTTTAAATCATTAAGTTAGCATATCATATAGATATAGAACATGTGTTTAGTTTATTTTAAAAGTCAAGTTAGAAGGATTAACTTTTGTTTGGGAACAAGTTTAGAATTAACTAAACTATGTTCTTGTGATTACAAGTTTAAACCTTCGAATAAGATAGCTTTATATGTATGAATCGAATGATGTTATGAACATCATTACTACCTCAAGTTCCTTGGATAAAACTATTGGAAATGAGAAAAATAGATCTAGCTTCAAAGGATCCTTGGATGGCTTGAAAGTTCTTGAAGCAGAATCATGACACGAAAACAATTTCAAGTAAGATTTCCACTCGAAATAAGATTGTTATAGTTATAGAAATTGAATTAAAGTTTGAATATGATTATTACCTTGTATTAGAAAGATAACCTAATGTAAGTAACAAAGGTTTCTTGATCTTGGATGATTACTTGGAATGGATTTAGAAAACTTGGAAGTAAACTTGCAATCTTGGAAGTATTCTTGATTTTATGAAACTAGAACTTTTGGAATTTATGAAGAACACTTAGAACTTGAAGATAGAACTTGAGAGAGATCAATTAGATGAAGAAAATTGAAGAATGAAAGTGTTTGTAGGTGTTTTTGGTCGTTGGTGTATGGATTAGATATAAAGGATATGTAATTTTGTTTTCATGTAAATAAGTCATGAATGATTACTCATATTTTTGTAATTTTATGAGATATTTCATGCTAGTTGCCAAATGATGGCTCCCACATATGTTAGGTGACTCACATGGGCCGCTAAGAGCTGATCATTGGAGTGTATATAATAATAGTACATACATCTAAAAGCTGTGTATTGTACGAGTACGAATACGGGTGCATACGAGTAGAATTGTTGATGAAACTGAACGAGGATGTAATTGTAAGCATTTTTGTTAAGTAAAAGTATTTTGATAAGTGTCTTGAAGTCTTTCAAAAGTGTATGAATACATATTAAAACACTACATGTATATACATTTTAACTGAGTCGTTAAGTCATCGTTAGTCGTTACATGTAAATGTTGTTTTGAAACCTTTAGGTTAACGATCTTGTTGAATGTTGTTAACCCATTATTTATTATAAAAAATGAGATGTTAAATTGTTATATTATCATGATATTATGATATATAATATATCTTAGTATGATATATATACAGTTAAATGTCGTTACAACGATAATCGTTACATATATGTCTCGTTTCGAAATCATTAAGTTAGTATTCTTATTTTTACATATGTATTTCATTGTTAATACACTTAATAATATATTTACTTATCATTTAACATAATTAACCAAGTGTATCAATATCTTAATATGATTCATATGTACCTAGTAAGACGTTGTTATAACGATAATCGTTATATATATCGTTTTCGAGTTTCTTAAATTAATAGTCTCATTTTTATGTATATAACTCATTGTTAAAATACCTAATGAGATACATACTTATAATAAAATCATGTTAACTATATATATAACCATATATATGTCATCGTATAGTTTTTACAAGTTTTAACGTTCGTGAATCACCGGTCAACTTGGGTGGTCAATTGTCTATATGAAACCTATTTTAATTAATCAAGTCTTAACAAGTTTGATTGCTTAACATGTTGGAAACACTTAATCATGTAAATAACAATTTCATTTAATATATATATATATAAACATAGAAAAGTTCGGGTCACTACAACTACTTATGTTGCCAAGTGTTTGACATGTTCCAAAGTCAAAGCCGAACACCAAAGACCATCCGGGTTACTTCAACAACCCAAAATCTCGCAATGGAAGTGGGAAAGAATAACGATGGACTTCATCACCAAGTTACCAAAGACAACGGGCGGTTATGATGCCATTTGGGTCATTGTTGACCGTCTCACCAAATCCGCACACTTTCTCGCTATGAAAGAAACCGAAAAATGGAGAAACTTGCACAACTTTACATTAAGGAGATCGTAGCCCGACACGGTGTACCTTTATCGATTATCTCCGACCGAGATGGCCGTTTTGTTTCTAGATTTTGGCGTACCTTGCAAGAAGCGTTGGGAACGCGTTTAGACATGAGCACCGCATATCATCCTCAAACCGATGGGCAAAGCGAACGCACAATTCAAACCTTAGAGGACATGTTACGGGCTTGTGTTGTCGATTTTGGAAAAGCTTGGGACAAGCACTTACCTCTCGCCGAGTTCTCTTACAATAATAGTTATCACGCGAGTATAAAAGCCGCACCTTTTGAAGCGTTATATGGTTGAAAATGTCGTTCACCTCTTTGTTGGGCCGAGGTAGGCGACGTGCAAATCACTGGACCCGAACTCATTCACAAAACCACCGAGAAGATCGTACAAATTCGAGATAGGCTTCGGACGGCCCGGAGTCGTCAAAAGTGCTACACCGACAAAAGACGCAACGACCTCGAATTTCAAGTCGGTGACCGAGTAATGTTAAAAGTTGCACCTTGGAAAGGTGTAATCCGTTTTGGGAAACGCGGGAAGCTAAATCCGCGGTATATTGGTCCTTTCGAAATCTTGGAGCGTATTGGAACCGTTGCTTATCGTTTAGATCTTCCACCTCAATTGAGCTCCGTTCATCCTACCTTCCATGTGTCTAACTTGAAAAAGTGTCTTGCCGAACCCGATATCGTCATCCCTCTCGAGGAACTTACTATTGATGACAAACTTCATTTCGTGGAGGAACCGATTGAAATTGTGGACACCTCCGTCAAGACATTGAAACAAAGCCGAATTCCGATTGTTAAAGTCCGTTGGAATGCCAAAAGAGGAACCGAGTTTACTTGGGAAAGGCAAGATCAAATGCAAAGGAAATACCCTCATCTATTCCCGGTTCCGGATACGCAAGATTTCGAGGAAGAAACAACGACTCCTACGCCTACTTAAATTTCGGGACGAAATTTATTTTAAGGAGTAGGTAATGTAACATCCCGCCTTTTTCCGTTTACTTTTCCTTTTAATTATTTAAAGTCCGTTCTATGATTATAACATTCCTCGTTAATACGCGTTTTAAAATATCTCGTTTAGGAAATTCACGCACCCGCAACCGAACTCGAGGGACTAGTTTCGCCAAGGGAGAAAAGATGTGACTAGCTTTTGACTAGTCAACACCCTCCTCCCTTCTTTTTCATTTTCATTTCTCTTTTCTTTCACTACTTCCATATTTTCTTTCAATTATCCATTTCCAATATTCATCATCTAAATCACATCTAGCAAGTTTCAATCAAAACAAATTACATATTTGGAATCCTTGCAACTTCCTCTTCGATTCCATACCGATTTCATCAAGTTTGGGTAACTTTTTAAAATCACTAGATTTTGTGTTCTTGATGTTTTTAACTTATAAAGTTGTTAATTAGTGTCTATGGCTCAAGTCTAACATGAATATATGATTTATATGTTCGATTTTGTTATTTGAAGTAACTAGCATGAACATAAACTTTGGTGTGTTTGATTTGGTGATTTGGTTGTTTGAATGATGTTAAATGTTATAAACGCATGTATTAAATGTGTTCCTAACATCACTAGCTTCAATTTGATGTGTATGTTGCTTTAGAAAACTCCATAAACTTGATTAGTGATTTTGGTGAATTTGGGTTAGGGTTTTGATGAACTTTAAATGCATTTTTTTTTATGTATTGAATGCCATGAATTGTTGTTAGTGGTTAGTTAAATTGTATATTTGATTACCTACGAATAGGGGTGTGCATGGTCCATACCCGAACCGGACCATGTTATACCCGGACCGGACCGAAGACCGAAATTTTTGAGAAATGAGAACCGAGGACCGGACCAATTATATACGGTTCGGTTTCGGTTCAGTTCTAGTTTGGTCCGAGCGGTTCGGTTAAAAATCCGACCCGAATGTCAAAAACAAATTAAAAATAATAATGGTAATTTATAAAAATATCTCGTGAGAGTAACAAATGAAGTATTCTAAATAAATAAAAAAACTAATACAAAAAATAAAAATAATCTATCATTTTATTGTCTTCTGATCTTTCAAGGTTCTACAATCAGTTTCTTTATATGCGTATGATATATTTATGTGTTTTTAAGTGTATTTTGAGTTTCTAAGTAATACTTTTTTACTATTTAATAAAAAAAGTGGAAAAAAACAAGATATAATATACATAATGTAATCGTGAGTTAGCTATTTTATATATACATAGTGAAGTAAAACATCATCTTAATATTATACATACGGCCAGATCATGTCATGATGACTCTAATAAACAAATTATATATAATATGAATGTATACTAGATACTTGATATAGATACAAGACAAGACACATATTACATAGAATATATAAACATATTTATGTTGGAAAAACCTTATGGTGATTACAACGTATGGGTGGATGGATGGTAGACGGCGGATCAGCTGATACTTTGATGGTTTAATAAATATAACTATGATAAAGAATGAATCGGTGAGTTATCTACAAGATTTGTACGTGTTAATATACTAAAATTAATCTTTGGGGGTTAGGTTATGGATAATATGGAATGACATTAGTTTCGAGGAAGATTTTTTGCAAATAAGAAATTTATATAATTCGGTTCGGTCCAATTTTCGGTTTTTTCGGGTTTGACCCGGACCGGACCGAGACCCAAAATATTGAAAATATTTGGACCAAGGACCGGACCAAATATTTTCGGTTATTTCGGTTTCGATCCGGTTCCTCATCGGTCTTCGGTTATTTTCGGTTCTACCCGAACCATGCACACCCCTACCTACGAAACGGCATGTCATATGTATGCATTTAATTCCCGAATCATAAATGTGCATTTATGAATTTGAAGCATTTATGGTGTGCATTGATTGATCATTTAACTTGGAAAGTCGATTGTTGCAAATGATGTTTTTGGTTGGTGAAATGTATTTAGTTGTGTTCTTTGTCAAATTACCTTTCTAACGATATAAGATACGATTTCTAAGTGTTTGCGGTTTGTGATTTATGCTTGAAAGAGTTTTGATTTGAGACTTGGACATTTGAGACTGACCAGGTACCAGCACACGTTAAATGCCGCGGCGCGGCAGTCTTGGGTCGCTGCGCGACCTAAGGCGTGTCCAGGTTCTGACCTACATGGTCAAAATTAGAAAAATGTTTGCTATGCTACGCACCTCCGATTCACATGTAACTTGTTCTAACATGCTTATATATGAATAAAAACCTCAGAAAAATAGTTCGGGACCCGACCCGAACGTGTTGACTTTTACGTTGACTTTGACCGACCAAAGTTTGACTTTTTGTCAAACTTAACCAAATGATTATGCAATCTTTCTAACTTGTTTCTATACTTGTATCTTGCATGAAACTTGGATAATTTGATTCACATGCTACATAATCGAGTCGTAACGAGCCATAGGACTAATTGAACATCGCGTTTACCGTTATTGATACGACCTATTTGTTTAGGTCAAGACTAGCATTGTTCTTTGCACACGTTACTTGTTGAAGTACTTATTACTCGTGTACACAAGGTAAGATCATAGTCCCATCTTTCAAACAACTTTTATGCTTTAAACTATGGGATGAGAAACATATACGTATCATACTTTTACACGTTGAACATAAGTACGGAAACGAACATTTCACGTACGGGTTTGAACAAAAATCCTCAATTCAATTATCATTAGTTACACTTGCAGGGTGTAAACGAGAACTTATATTATGTGATCACATGGGCTTGACGAGCCTCATTCGGACGGTTCGCTACCGTTAGTGGATGAAATATATTTTCGGGTCTAGTGTATGTTCTAACACTACACAAAGGGTACAAAACAGTTAAGTTTGATAATTGGGTACCCGTGAAACAAATAACAACTTTGGAATGCAAATGATTTTGATTATCATATTATATTAAATCTTGTGGTTCAAATGCAACGTTTACTAAAACACCTATGATTTCACCAACATTTTCGTTGACAGTTTTCTATATGTTTTCTCAGGTCCTTGAGCGCTACTTGATACATGCTTCCGCACTCTTTTTGATACTTTCTTGGATGTCGAGTATACATGCATAGTTGGAGCGTCTTTTGACTACTTTAAATTGTGTCGCATAGGTTTCATTCGTACGTTAAACATTGTAATGTAACTAGTCTTTTGAACTACATTTGTAAACTTGAAACATCCTTTTACTTATGAAATGAATGCGACATATTTTGGTCAAACGTCATGTTAAAGACTTATGACCACGTAACGGGACCTAAGTAGTCGGCGCCGTCAAACATGATTTGGTCGGGTCGCTACAAAAGCTCGAGAGTTAAAGTTGTTCACCTCGTTCTTGGCTATATTTTGATAGTGGTGGTAAGCTCTAACTCCGAATTTCATTGTTTATGATTATTGTTCAAATTAGGGTTTTGAACTTGCCTGTTCTTGAGTAAACCCCACTAGTTAGTAAATGGGTGATTTAGACTAGTGGCGGGTGTGGTTGACCCTCGCTGGTGGATTTTGGGTTGGTTGATGATTTAACCATGTTTAGGGCTTGTAAATTGGGTATAATCACTAATGTTAGTGATTATGGAAGTGTTGGAACCCATTTGGGTGTGTTTGCATGACTAATTTTGAAATAGGTCAAAATTAAGGTTTATGAGTCAAATTGGGGAAGACAGGTATTAATACTTGTGTTTTGGTTAAATTGACGTTATAGGACCATTTTCACTTGTGTTAGGTGATTATTGGTTAGTTTGGGCTTTGGTTGGGCTTGAAAGTGCAATTGGGTCAAAATTGCACTAAGTGTCAATTTGGGTTGGTTTGTAATCCACCCTAATTGTGTTGTTTGTTATGTGATAAATGGAATAGGTACTTTCCATTGACGCATTGCTGATTATTTGGTTGCATTCATCAAGGCGACAAGGTGAGTGTAATTGTATTATATGCGTATGTATGCATAGGATGGGTGCGGGTGGGGTAGAGTGATCCCCGGCGTGCGGGTTCACTATGAGATGATGGACTCTATGAGTCTTGAGTCCTTGTGGCACGTTTGTGCATTTGGGTTACCACCCGTGGGATAGTGAATCTCGGGCGATACGGATTCACGTTGGCAAGTTGGTCAACCCCGTTAATGTTGATGAGATGAGTTGTGAGACGACCCGTCCTAATCCATAAGGACGAATACAATAACATATGGTTACATTACGAGGTATTTGACCTCTATATGATACATTTTACAAACATTGCATTCGTTTTTAAAAGACAAACTTTCATCACATCGAAAGTTGACAGGCATGCATACCATTTCATAATATATCCAAACTATAAATGATTTAATAATAATCTTGTTGAACTCAACGACTCGAATGCAACGTCTTATGAAATATGTCATGAATGACTCCAAGTAATATCTTTAAAATGAGCAAATGCACAGCGGAAGATTTCTTTAATACCTGAGAATAAATATGTTTAAAAGTGTCAACCAAAAGGTTGGTGAGTTCATAAGTTTATTGTAAAACCATAAGATTCAGTAATTTTGATAGACCACAAGATTTAAATACAGTACACCTATCTCGTGTACGAAATCATTTTTTATAATGCTTGGCAGAGTAGGTTCGTATACTTTTCTCCCCCGTAGGTTGCCTCGCGATTTTTAATAAATGTACACATATCTCGTGTACAAAATAACATATACATAACCTGTGTATAAAATCATTCTCTCTATATATAACCTTTGCTTGGTAACCGACCTTAACATTTAATGCACATAAATAATATCTCCAAAACAGAACCTCTCGTCTGTATAAATATATAAACCTCGAAATACTAAACACCACGCCCACTAGCTCTATTGTCTAGTGAACATTTTGGGTGGGGGTGTTAAACCCGGTAGCTACCTTTAGGATTCGCGTCAATTAGTGGCAATTATAACGTCCAACTAATTTTTAGGTTACCAAGCTATAATAATCAGGGGGAAATATTCACGTCAATTAGTGGCAATTATAACGTCCAACTAATTCATTAGAGGAATGTTTTACTTGTGTCTATCTTGTCAAACATTTATAAAAGTATTTCATGTATTCTCAGTCCCAAAAATATATATTGCAAAAGCATTTAATAAAAAGGGATCAAATGAACTCACCATACTGTATTTCGTAGCAATAATGCAAATGACAGCACTGAACAAGTGCAGGGTTGACCTCGGATTCACGAGCCTATATTAAGTATATATTTTTATATGTTGATCAATATTTGTCTAACAATTTAGGTCAAGTCATAGTGTATCACAATCCTAATGCTCGAGATTAGCATGCAAAAGTCAACAAAATCATCTAATCCAAAAATGACTTTCAAAATCTATGTTTATGGTATAATTATATTGTCAGAGTATAAATTTTGATAGTTGAATGAATCAATAATTTACAAAACTCAAATTATCACATAACTGACTAAATTGTCATATTCAGAAATTTTTAGATAAATCAATGTAACTAGTTTATATATATTTATTTGTAATCTACGTGTTATTTTAATGAATTATATGTTATTAAATAACTTATATTTATTCTACATATTTTAAGTAATTAATATTTATATAAAAAATATTTCTTAATTTATTTCATCATTTATTATAATGTATTAATGATAAAAATATATGGTAAAAATATATTTTTATATATTAAGTATTATAATTTGAATAATGTTTACATAATATCATTTTCATAATAAAAATATAGCGATATGTATTATTAATATAATTGTATTACGTTTAACAAATATATATATTTGTATCAAATATTTATTTGATTTAATAATATAATATTGATAATAATAATAATGAACCAAAAGTTGTATTATTTTGTGATAATAATAATATTAATTATTTTAATAATAATAATAATAATCATAACAATATTTATATTTACTAATTATAATAATAATTTTAATAATAAATAATAATCTTTTGTAGTAATACTAATGTTATAATAATAATAATACTACTAATAATAATAAAAATAATGAAAACGATATTTTTTTATCTAAATCATAATATTTACAATATTTTAACTGAATCATGATACTTATACTCATTATTTCCTAATCGATTTGTTTAACAGCTTTTAGTCCTCATTCATAATAATAATAATAATAGTAATCATAATAGTTAAATGATACTAATATTATTTTTAATGATAATAATACTAATAATAATAAATATTATAGTAATATTAATGATAATACTAATAATAATAATAATAATAATAATAATAATAATATTAATATTAATAATAACCTTAATGATAATAACGATAGTAATAATAATAACAATAAATTTTTTAATGATAATACATATATTAATAACGATAATGATAACAATAATAATAATAATAATAATAATAATAATAATAATAATAATAATAATAATAATAATAATAATAATAATAATAATAATAATAATAATAATAATAATAATTAGATAGTAATAATAACGACGATAATAACGACGATAGTAATAATACTCATTTTAATAATACACAAAAATTAATGATAATTCAGTTGACTATATCTTTTAATCCGTTCATCGAAACCATACACTTTCTAAATGAAAAGTTATTAATTTTTCGCCAGCTTTCCAACGACATGCATATCATATACCTTATCTCAGTAGCATATGTATCAAATTCGTAATTTATCATAAACTATTTAACGACGAAACTAAGCATACAAGCATGCATAATCATATATACTCGAGCACTAGTCAGGGATATACTATTAATATATAAAAGATAAGATATGAATGCTCACGTATCAATATTGTGATTCAATATTGCAGGAAAGTACGTAGACGTAACGAAAATGATAAACACTAGTTTGACCTCACGAGCAATACCCCCGAACAATACCCATAACTTTCATAGCTATAACTCATAATTTCCTTAGCTCTATCCCGCTCGAAAAACCAGTTTTGAAATAACTCGAATATACCCTCGTCGTAGTATTTTATGTAATAATAATAATAATACTAATATTACTAATAATAATAAGATTAATAATAATATTAATCTTAATAATAATAATATAAATAATAATAATGTGAATAACAGAGGGAGTAAGTTATATTGAGAGAGGTGTGTGTGCAAACTGAAATCGTATGAGATTTATAGATGTTGCCTGTCCAGCCATCCCATGCGATCACATGGTTTCGAAGGCCTTTGGCCATGCGATCGCATGGCCACCTGTGTCCAGCTTGCATCATTTGTTTTACTCCTGCCGATACTCGTTTATATTAATTTATATATAATATATTTAATTTATATAATTAATTATATATTATATTATATTCACGTGCATAGTTAACTTATAATTTTAGTTTCAATGATTTGTACGTTTACCTTCGACTTATGTCTCGATTCCGGTTTCTCGAACGTCCTCTGGTACGCTTAGAAAACTTATACTTTACGTTTCGTGACGTGTACCTTTAACAATAATTAAACTTAGTTCACCAATAACTATATCACTCGAAGTGTGACTTATTCAATTAAGTGTTTTGGTCATTTGCTTTTATAAATCATCGGTTCGCTATATATACATATATATAAAATAGTATTTTTAAATCAAAACGTTTTATATCAAGGTTAATATTATATTTTATTATTTTGTAATATATATATATATATATATATATATATATATATATATATATATATATATATATATATATATATATATATATATATATATATATATATATATATATATATATATATTCATTTAGAAATATAAATTTATATCTATTAGAAATATTTATTTAATAATATAATATTTAATTTTTCAAATACTATTTATATTTCAAGGTATAATTTAAGATCGTTTACATAATAGCAAATATTATGTCGTACTACATTTACGTTTTTGAAACAATATATATTTGTAATTTATAATATAAATCTTTAATTAAATTCTTCTAATTCTATATAAATAATTTAGCTTTATAAACATCAGGTTTAATAACTCGGTTCTTGAAATCGTTTCCATATGTTTTGAAATCAAATCAAATAATATTATAAAGTTTAGTTTTTCCAAAACTACTTATATTCAAAGTCAATTTATTAAAATAGTTTTAATAATTGTTATATCACAAAATGTTTTCATAAAGTAAAATTATATAATATATAATTCGTACTGGTTTCTAGTTTTTAATTTATAGTTTATTCGTGAATCATCGAGTTAAGTCTAATGGATAATCAAACGTATGAAATCATTTAAATGCAACATTTTTATTTACTTAACATGTCGTCGTCCATCAAATATCATAAAAGCTAATTAGTTAACATATCAAGATATACGAGGAAATCATTGTAAAGCATGCATCGAGAATTAAGCAAGAACCTCCACTATCTTTTGTCTAGTTCTCGTTAATTGACACTTTTGTTCTTACATGTAAATCACTTTACCATTTTCCGAATATTGTTAAAAAGAACAGATTTCTTATATCATAGTGGACCTTACTACAGAGATCCGTAATCATATTACACTGTATCTGATAATTCACTCATTTGATATTATCTTTTAATTTTCATCGATAAACATATATTGAAACTAATACGTTTATGTAAAGTATTATTTATCAAATACTTTGTTAACGTTCTCAAGTCATATAATTGATTTCATAACTTATTTTCATATCAACCAAACCGTTTAATGTTTTATTAATATTTTTTAATTTAATATACACACACATATATATACATACATATCTATTTACACATAATTATTCATGAATCGTCGAGAACAGTCGAAGGGTAAATGAATATGTGAACACAGTTAAAAGTTTTTGAGACTTCAACATTACAGACTTTGCTTATCGTGTCGGAAACATTAAATCATATAAAGATTAAGTTTAAATTTGGTCAGAAATTTTCGGGTTGTCACAAGTTGGGTAGTGATTCGCGTGTAGTTTCGGCTTCACTAGTGAATCGCGTGTGGTTTCGGATTCACGATGTCTCGTGTGGTTTCGGACATTCCCATTGTTGTTGACTTAGGTTAGTGAATCGCGTGTAGTTTCGGATTCACTGGGGCGTGTGTAGTTTCGGCCAACCCTATGGTCGTTGAGGTGAAGGTGGTGAATCGTGTGTGGTTTCGGATTCACTGGGCGAGTGTGGTTTCGGTCGGCCTTTATAAGTTTGAGGTTAAGGGGTTAACCTTGGGATTTTGGGTAGACACATAGATCTATGTATATATATTGTTGTGTTGTAGCTAATCTTGCGGTTTTGGCTTGGTGGAACGTTATGTATAGCTTTGCTTAGTTATACTTGGAATGCGGTATGTGTTTATTACTTGTGTTAGTAATCCGTGTTCATTTTATGCATATGTATGTATATAATACCGTCGTATTCACTAAGCATTAGCTTACCCTCTCGTTGATATTATTTTTATAGGTTCGCAAAAAGGTGGTTCGGGTAAGCGTGGGAACTAGTTGCTTTGCGGGTTATTTTAGAAGACTTTGCTTTTGGATTAGACTTAGGATTGGGTAGTGCAATCCCAATCACCATGCTTGGTCTTTTATTGTGTTTAAACGAAACGGGTCTAAATTGTCATGTTCATGTAATTATGGGTCGTTGGAGTCCCAAGGATCATATTACACTTATGTCGTTAATACCCGTTTGTATAATGTTTGAAAAGTGTCAAATTTAGTTTTGGGCTAACGAAACTTGGGTTGGGTGAGAAATGGTTTGTTTTGTGTCATAAAGGGGTTGTCCCTGTTTTCCAGTTGAAACGCGCGCAGCGCATAGGCCTGCGCGCCGTGCAAACGGGCAATTGCCGGTGTTCAGGTCAGTTGTCAACTTCTGATTTGGTTTTACGTTATAGCGCGCGCAGCGCACCCATATGCGCGCCGCGCATATGGTCAGACAGGAATCTGTTCGTTACTTTAAAAAAAATGTGTGTTTTCTCGTAAATGTGTTTTGGGTCATTACAAGTGTGGAGTACACTTTGTAAAGAGTAAGATGGATTATGGGAGCTGGAAATGAACTTGGTTTGTTGTGTTTGAAATCTGAGCTTGCCGCACATCTGTGCACCGCGCAGATAGGTGGTGCACTGACACTATAAAACAAGTTCAGAAGATCAAGGTCAATTGTTCAGGAAAATGGATCACCCAATACATCTACACGCCACGCAGATGAACAGCGCGCAGCACAGTACAACTGGCAGACCTGAACTGGTGCAATTCTTTCCTGAAAAAATGCAACGGTTCACCAATTGTTGCATAATTTTCCTAAAGGTTTATACATGGTTTTTAAGTGTTTATAAAGCATTAATAACATCATTTCAATGGTGTTAGATTGTCAAGTGATGTGTCATTTGGTTATGACCATTCTCTTAGGTTGCAACCTTTCGTGTGTACCTGTTCTTTCATTATAAATGGAACACTTTGTTTCTAAAATTGGATTAGACACTTTGAACATTTTAACACACTTTCTACTCTCTATAATTAATCAATTATGCTATTTATAATTGTTATGACAATTTTCCTAGCGCACCCACACTAGCGGAAATGAGGATATAATTGTTTGAGACAAACTTGCGAGAAATAATAGAATGCAAAATAAAGTAACTGATAACACGACGATTTAACGTGGTTCGGCAAATCCTGCCTACGTCCATCCTAAGAGTCTCCTTTATTCTTATAATATAAAAGAACCCGGTACAAGAATAAGTACACTATGAGTAAACCCAAACCCAAGCCCCTTAGATTTTAGTATAAAATCTACGTTTCCCGTACACTCTTTTACACTCCTTACAAGAATAAAACTCTCAACCTCACAAATAAACACACTCCGTTGATAAACCCTATCAACTATGTTTTTCCCATTTGTGACTTGATCCCTTTCTCTGGATACTTATAAATCTCTCCATGGACACCTATTTATAACCTTGCATACATGTGTGTTAGGTACATGTAAACTAGAAACATATAAATGTCTACCATCCATTTTTGACTTGTAAATACTTGCACATGTAAAAGCTCCATGTGAAACTAAATACCATTCTAACACACATGTATTTCATGCATTCCATATTCAACATAATGTGAGTCACCTATGTTGACTACCGTGCAACAATCTCCACCTTGACGAACATTTATCATCTTCGTCACCGAAAATACTAACACCTAGTACTTTCACCATTTGGCCTCTTTACCACCACTGCACACACCTTGAATCACCTTGGTCCTGAACCCCGATTCAAATAAAACCGGCCAATAACCATGTGCAGCTGACCCCGTCAACTTACCCGGTTGACTCCGGAGAGGAGTCTCGAATCACCTCTCTTACCACAGTAGGATTTTCCTTCTCACCATCGTCTACCTTGGTCAAACATGTCCCAACATGTTCCCGACCTGTTCCCGCGTGCACGCTTTCTACACCTTGGAGACACGAGTACATTTTGTACTCGCCACCGGACGATATAAACCCTCATACTTCTCTCGCTTCATCAGGACCTTCACGCCACATGTGATTTTCATAACTCCACCTACGGCCTAATATCCATATCCTTGAGAATCCAACACGCATAAGAAAATTAGATTCTTGCACATCCTTGGTGTGTACGCCACACAACCAAGAGCGTAAGCAGCTCCATGAAACAATTTTATTTTCACCATGCAAACACCCTCAACATCACATGTTGAACCATCACCTAAAGTCAGCACCCCGCTTTCTTTCACATTAGCTTATCAAATTAAGCTTCCTTGGAACACACATGCATCGTACAACCAGAATCTAAAATCCATTCATCTTGAGCAGATGTAGAACTTTTGAAGATTGTGAGAACATCTTCCACCGGTACATTAACTGCTACCGCAGCCGATGAACCCTCAGATTTACCTTCACCATTCCTCCAGAGTGGACAATACTTCCTGTAGTGACCCCACTCATGACATTTGAAGCACTGGATACCCTTCACGCCATCTTCTGATCTAGACCTACTGTTATCGCTAGATCTCTTCTCGGCAAACCTTCCCCTTCCATGACCAACCATAGCAAACCCATGCTCAAAACGGTCATCGGATCTTCGTCTCTTATCCTGCGAACTGGGAAGAGAGGCAAGAAGAATAAGGGTCTTATCTTCTTCCTCCTTTAAACCTCAACTTATTCAAGTTGATTAACCAGACCATTAAACACATCCATGTGTTCAATAATATACCAATCGTCATCCGCCATCTCAAATGGCTCCACCTTAAATTGCATACCGCCGTTTCTCGCCATCTCCAAACAAAAAACTATCCATTAAACCTGGATGCTCTGATACCACTTGTTATGACAATTTTCCTAGCGCACCCACACTAGCGGAAGCGAGGATATAATTGTTTGAGACAAACTTGAGAGAAATAATAGAATGCAAAATAAAGTAACTGATAACACGACGATTTAACGTGGTTCGGCAAACCCTGCCTACGTCCACCCCAAGAGTCTCCTTTATTCTTATAATATAAAAGAACCCGGTACAAGAAAAAGTACACTATGAGTAAACCCAAACCCAAGCCCCTTAGATTTTAGTATAAAATCTAAGTTTCCCGTACACTCTTTTACACTCCTTACAAGAATAAAACTCTCAACCTCACAAATAAACACACTCCGTTGATAAACCCTATCAACTATGTTTTTCCCATTTGTGACTTGATCCCTTTCTCTGGATACTTATAAATCTCTCCATGGACACCTATTTATAACCTTGCATACATGTGTGTTAGGTACATGTAAACTAGAAACATATAAATGTGTACCATCCATTTTTGACTTGTAAATACTTGCACATGTAAAAGCTCCATGTGAAACCAAATACCATTCTAACACACATGTATTTCATGCATTCCATATTCAACATAATGTGAGTCACCTATGTTGACTACCGTTCAACAATAATAGTTCAGATTTATTCTCTTTTAGCAAAGAAGATAAATCGTTCCCTGTCTTATTCCAATCAAGACTTTGTGTAACCCGTGACTAAGTGGATAGAAATACTTAATTAGGAAAGTGTTCACATGATTCAGGATTTAATTCGGTGATCATTTTCTCAGCAAACACATTTTATATAACAAATTCGAAAATCACGAACTAAAAAGTAAATGGGTAGTACTATCTTCTTCCCAACATATGTTTTACTATAATTAATTAACATAGCCGGTCTTAATTTTTAGAATAAGTGTGTGATGGTTGAGTTTGAATATATTTTTCATTTGTGAGGAAAGAAAATGTTATGTGATTGATAGAAAATTGTTACTCGTAGTAATTTATGATGGTTAAAAGTGTTCTTAGGAACTTTAAAAAGTGCCACGAAGAGCAAAAGTTAAAAGTATCAAAAACTCCGTACAAATTATGAATATAAATTATTAACTCTTAACCAAATGTAATATTAGCTGCTACTAGCTTACAAAATTAACTTTGAATACAGTTAACTTTTCCTAAAAATAATTGGGACAATATTAACCATAGTCCTTAGAGGCTTAGAGCAATGGTTAAAGATTTATTGGAAGGTGATAAGTTTAATCGTATTATAACTTATTTTTCATATTTTATTAATCCGGGGGCTAATTTATAAAAGGAAATGTATATTTATATTGGAAATATCAACTTTTCAATTAACGATTTCATGATAACCGTTAGGCTTATCGTTATCATTTTTCTAAATAATTAGCCATCAAATTTTTGTCTATTGCACAAATTTTAGTAAGATTCTAAACCAAAAGATGCTTTCTAGAAGAAAAAAAACTATACTCACAAAGGATAGGAAAATCTAAGGAATATGGTATATGATGTGCATCATAGATGGAAGAAGATCAAGACAATAACTAAAGGAATGTGACCTTCACACCATATATTTGATTCATCTTTCACACAATTTTAAGTGACTAATATACCCCTACTTTAATTTTAACCCTCTACTCTACAAAAACCATGAATCGCAAAAGGAATACCATAAGACTAACATAACCAATCAAACACCAAAATCAACATTTTATATTTAAGAACTCCTTGAAATCATAATCCCAACTTTTCGTTCCACACGCGAATTCTTGCACCCTGTAGAGCGGATCGATATGTATACAAAATTCTCATAAGTTACACAAAAATTGAAACTAAAATGTATAAAAAAAACCTGGAGAAGAATTTGATAGAAAAACTTATAGTGAAGTGTTGATCGGTAAAAGATCATCAATTGTCTTCAATAGTTTAATTCATTAGATGGGACTTAGGACTTGGGTTAAAAAAATAAAAAATTCGAGTCAGAATGACGTAACTGAGATACTCCCGCACAAAAATTTCTAGATAGACAACTTTGTCGTAATCTTTTTTCTCTTTTGTCAATAATCAAGACAACTACGTGCCCGGTTGTCTTTTAAATTTTTCTATAAGTTACCCCAAAAGATTATTCTTAAAAAATTCAAAGATGTATAAAATATTACTTTAATTATAATCACTTATCCACTACGCTTAACCATCTCATTGTACAACATATTTAAACATGAATTTAGTTGTTGTTATAAGTCATGGATTATAATTTTATTATTATTATAAACATTGTACAGTAAAATTTTTTTAGTATATATATGTGTGTTATGAACACATAATACACACACTTAAAAAACATATATTTTTCTTTTGGCCAATCCTTTCTTTCTTCCAATTACTCATCAACCAATACCTATCAATTACTCTTCATAAAATTTCTACAGTCAAGAACCAAGCCACTAAAGGTAGTTATAAGCCTACTGAATTATAACACGTTATCAGCACGATTATCTCAACATTTATACTAAAAATGGTTGGCTCTGCCACCTAACTAATATATGGTCGGTTATACCACCTAAATGATATATTGTTGACACTGTCGCCTAATTTACATTTATGTTATCTAATATTTATTTATGTATACTAACATTTACATTTATGTTATCTAACATTTATTTATGTATACTAACATTTACAATTATGTTCACTAACATTTATATTTATGTTATTTAAGTTATATATAGTCGGTTATACCGCCTGAATTATATTTTCTGTAATCTAACTCTTATTAACTTCACTAACATTTATATTTATGTTAATAAGACCTCATGATTGTACGCAACACGTCATTTGATAACACGGTACTTTATGTACGCAACACGTCATTTGACAACACGGTACCATGGGTCGAGATTAATTCCGATCAATACGAATACGATGGGATCTTTATATGTTATCTAACATTTATGATTACTTATGCAATTAATCATTATTTATTTCATGCATACTAATGTTTATTCTTAAATTTATAATCTTAAAAGTTAAAATAGAAAAAGTAGTTTGTATTTTTATTAAAAGTAAATCTTAAAAGTTAAAATAGAAAAAGTAGTTTGTATTTTTATTAAAAGTAAATCTTAAAAGTTAAAATAAAAAAAGTAGTTTGTATTTTTATTAAAAGTAAATCTTAAAGGTTAAAATAAGAAAAATATATTATAATAATATATATTATAATAATATATATTATAATAATATCATTAATAATATAATATGAACCTATATTCCCTTATGATTTTATTATTTGTAATCATACCATTATTCCTTTGTTTGCTACTTATGAATCTAAACTAATTCTAATTTCATGTTGTTATTTATCTATAAAAAAAATTATTATGATTATGATTATGATTTATGTTGTTCATCTTTCTGAAAATAGAAAATGTCAAACTTATCAAAGCTTGAGTTTGATGCCTTAGACGTATCGGGAACAAACTACACATCATGGGTTATGGACGTAGAAATAAATCTTGGATCATTGGGTATTCTAGAAACTTTAAAAGAAAATAATACTTGTTCCGATCAAGATAAATTAAAATCAATTGCTTTTATTCGCAAACATATTGATACCACCTTAAAACATATGTTTCTCATTATCAAAGATCCACATGTTTTATGGGAAAGTATCAAGAGTAGATTCGATAATCAAAAGGAAATATTACTCCCGGCTGCGAGGGAAGAATGGAGAAATCTAAGGTTCCAAGATTTCAAAAAGGTAAGTGAATACAGCTCGGCCATGTTCAAGATCCGTTCAAAGCTTCAATTCTGTGGTCAAGAAATAAGTGATGCTGATATGATGGAGAAAACTTTCTCCACAATGCATTCTGCAAACATAACTGTGCAAGAAAATTTAAGATTGCAGAATTATAAAACTTTTTCAAAACTTCAAACTTATCTCTTAGTTGCAGAAGTTAATAAAGAATTACTGATGAAAAATCAAGAATCTCGTCCTACCGGTGCGCTAGCATTTTCTGAAGCTAATGCTATTAACAATAATAATAATAATAATAAAAGAAGAAATGCACATGGACGAGGGCGTGGACAAGGTCGTAGCCATATTGGCCAAAACCATCATCATGGAAATTACCATAACAATAATAAAAATCATAACTATGTTTGAAATCACCCTTATGGTAATGGTCGTGGTGGTGGTCGTGGTCGTGGTGGTCGTGGTCGTGGACAAAGAAATAATAATCCACAAAATTATAAAATCCAAACACCATACAATCCCATAAATCACAATGTTGAAGAAGGCTTTTCAAAGAATGTTGAAGATTCTTGCTACCGATGTGGTAAAATTGGCCACTGGTCTAAAAACTGCCGAACAAATCAGCATTCTGTTAATCGGTATCAAGAATCCCTAAAGGAAAAAGGAAAAGAAGCAAATCTTGTGGATGACCTTGATACAAAAATCACTGAGCCAACTTGTGACTACTTTAATGAATAAATTTCTAATATATATATATATATATATATATATATATAGATATCCTATTATATGCTCTCGTTAAATAAATGGTTGTAGATTTTCAATCTACACCATATCTAGTTTACTACATATTTCCTTATTATGTGCTATCGTTTGTAACATGTTTTGAATGTAATATATTGATGAATTATGTACTCATTATTTGTTTCTCATATTTTTTTTTTGAAGTTCATGATGTATACTGCTGGAGTAAAAAATCAGTCAAATGGTGGAGATATTTGTATTGCAGACAGTGGTGCCACTCACACCATACTCAAATCTAAAAAATATTTCACAGACTTGAAAGCAACGGAAGGAACTATACATACTATATCAGGTCCTGTGGACTTAATAAAAGGAATGGGAAAGGCAAAATTCATGTTACCAAATGGTACGAATTTTCTGATAAATAATGCCTTATTTTCTCCCATGTCAAAAAGAAATTTGTTAAGTTTCTCTGACATATACCAAAATGGATATGATTATCAGTCAGTGACAACAGAAAATGAAAAATATTTAAGTATCACTGATAAGAATCGTGTAATTGAAAAACTACCAAGACTTCATTCCGGTTTACATTATACACATATAAATGTAGCTGAAGTAAATGTGGTAGTTAAAGATAAATCATGTGATCCTGTAATGATCAATTTGTGGCATGAGAGATTAGGCCACCCAGGATTAACAATGATGAAAAGAATAATACAAAATACACATGGACATCCATTGGCGGATCAAAGGATCCCTCATGATGCACTTATCCCATGTACATCATGCTCACTTGGAAAGTTGATAATAAGACCATCACCTCTTAAGGTTGAAAAAGAATCACCAATGTTTCTTGAAAGAATTCAAGGTGATATATGTGGACCAATTCATCCACCATGTGGACCATTTAGATATTTTATGGTTCTAATAGACGCATCTAGTAGATGGTCTCATGTTTGTCTATTATCAAGTCGAAATATGGCATTTGCAAAATTTCTTGCTCAAATTATTAAATTGAGAGCACATTTCCCTGATTATACTATTAAAAGGGTGAGACTAGATAATGCCGGTGAGTTTACGTCTCAGGCATTTAATAACTTTTGCATGTCTATTGGGATTATTGTTGAACATCCCGTTGCCCATGTGCATACACAAAATGGTTTAGCTGAATCATTAATTAAACGATTGCAGCTAATAGCTAGACCAATGATAATGCGAACAAAACTCCCAGTATCTGTATGGGGCCATGCAATTTTGCATGCTGCATCATTGATTCGCATTAGACCAAGCGCAAGTCATACATATTCTCCCTTGCAACTTGCTTTTGGCCATCAGCCAAATATTTCCCACCTTAGAACATTTGGTTGTGCGGTTTATGTCCCTATCGCACCACCACAACGCACTAAAATGGGTCCTCAAAGAAGGATGGGAATATATGTTGGATATGAAACATCTTCAATAATAAGATATATTGAACCCATGACGGGTGATGTTTTTACAGCACGTTTTGCTGATTGTCACTTTAATGAAACATTATTCCCTAGATTAGGGGGAGAAATAAAAAATAAAGAAAATGATGTTTCATGGTGTGAACCTCAATTAATGTATCTTGATCCTCGCACAAAAGAATGCGAGACCGAAGTTCAAAAAATAATGCATATGCAAGAACTTGCAAATAAATTGCCTGATGCATTTACAGATACAAAAAGAGTGACTAAATCATATATACCAGCAGCAAATGCTCCAACTCGAATTGAAATTTCAAAAACTGGCAATAATGTTATTCTTGAGTCTTTGCCACGCCAGAAACGTGGGAGACCAATTGGTTCCAAAGATAAAAATCCTCGAAAAAGAAAATCAGCTGATAATGAGGTAAAAGAAAGTGTTCAAGAAGAACTACAAATCAATACTCCTTCTGCAGAGGAGATTGATGATGTCAATACGGAATTTTCAATCAATTACGCACATTCAAAAATATTATGGAACCGAAATGAAATGAAAAATCTTGATGAGATATTTTCATATAATGTTGCATATGACATCATGAATGATGATGATGATCCAGAACCAAAATCTGTCATGGAATGTCAGAATAGACATGATTGGGATCATTGGAAAGGAGCAATACGAGCTGAATTTGAATCACTCAATAAAAGAAAAGTTTTCGGATCTATCATTCTCACACCTAAAGATGTGAAACCTGTAGGATATAGATGGGTTTTTGTGCGAAAAAGAAATGAGAAAAATGAAGTTACAAGGTATAAAGCTAGACTTGTAGCTCAAGGTTTTTCTCAAAGACCAGGAATTGATTATGAGGAAACTTATTCTCCTGTTATGGATGCAATTACTTTTAGATACTTAATCAGCCTGGCAGTTTCTAAAAATTTAGAAATGCATCTCATGGATGTTGTGACTGCTTATCTTTATGGATCACTTGATAGTGATATATATATGAAGATACCTGAAGGATTTAAGGTATCAGAAGCAACCAATGCAAAACCCAAAGAAATGTACTCAATCAAGTTACAAAGGTCTTTATATGGGTTGAAATAATCGGGTCGCATGTGGTATAAACGATTAAGTGATTACTTGATAAGCAAAGGGTATACCAATAATCTTATTTGCCCATGTGTTTTCATTAAGAAAACAACATCCGGATATGTGATCATAGCTGTTTATGTTGATGATCTTAATATCATAGGTACAAATAAAGAGATCCATGAAGCCATTCAACTTCTAAAGAAAGAATTTGAAATGAAAGATCTCGGAAAAACTAAGTATTGCCTTGGTTTACAAATTGAACATATGCCTAATGGTTTACTTGTACATCAAACAACATATACTGAAAAGATTTTAAAACGTTTTAATATGGACAAGGCAAAACCATTAAGTACTCCTATGGTTGTTAGATCACTTAATGTTGACACTGATCCATTTCGTCCCTGTGAAGATCATGAAGATATTCTGGGACCAGAAGTACCATATCTTAGTGCAATTGGAGCTCTTATGTATCTTACAAATTGTACAAGACCTGACATTTCTTTTGCAGTTAATTTGTTGGCAAGGTTCAGCTCAGCTCCTACCAAAAGACACTGGAATGGGATCAAACACATATTTCGATACCTTCGAGGAACTACTGATTTAGGATTATTTTATTCTAACGAATCGAAACAAGATTTGGTTGGTTATGCAGATGCAGGTTATTTATCTGATCCACATAAAGCTAAATCTCAAAATGGATATGTATTCCTAAATGGAGGTACCGCAATATCATGGCGTTCTCAAAAACAAACACTTGTTGCAACATCATCAAATCATGCCGAAGTGATTGCATTACATGAAGCTACTCGGGAATGTTTTTGGTTGAGATCAATGACACAATTCATTACTGATTCTTGTGGACTAGAACGCGATAAAAGTCCAACAACTATCTATGAAGATAATGTAGCTTGCATAGCACAGATGAAAGAAGGGTATATCAAAAGTGACCGAACAAAACACATACCTCCTAGATTCTTCTCATACACTCAAAATCTCATTAAGGACAACCAGATTGAAATGAGATATGTTCAGTCCAGCAAAAACTCTGCTGACCTTTTCACCAAAGCACTTCCAACTGCTATTTTCAGAACACACGTTCATAATATTGGTATGAGGCATGTTCAGAAGATGTAACAACTCAGGCGTTGCCTACTTGAGGGGGAGTCAACTCTATGCTGCACTCTTTTTCCCTTAGCTAAAGTTTTATCCCAATGGGTTTTCTTTAGCAAAGTTTTTAACGAGGCAGTACTAGTTATTCTATAATAAAATTGTCATCCAAGGGGGAGTGTTATAAGTCATGGATTATAATTTTATTATTATTATAAACATTGTACAGTAAATTTTTTTAGTATATATATGTGTGTTATGAACACATAATACACACACTTAAAAAATATATATTTTTCTTTTGGCCAATCCTTTCTTTCTTCCAATTACTCATCAACCAATACCTATCAATTACTCTTCATAAAATTTCTACAGTCAAGAACCAAGCCACTAAAGGTAGTTATAAGCCTACTGAATTATAACAGTTGTTAAATATAGCTATTAATGATATGTTTAGAATAATCCTTGTTTTTTTTTATATATTAAATTCGATACTCTAAATGAATATAAAGGAGGTGATCAGCAAACACCACTTTTTGATCCATTTAAATTTTTGTCTCATAAACTTATAATTATATATTTAGATTAATATAGAGATTTAAACTTATATTATTATTTTAAGTATGAAGATTTCCAGCATACAATCTAGAAGCCCACCTTCTAAATATTCAAAGTAGGCAACTTTGACAACTCATATGGAAGTAGCAAAGTTGATAACGATGACGGCCGCCAACCTTCTCCGTTCACACCATTCCACCGCCATAGAATTTTTACTATAAATAGAGGTGCAAACCTCAGGTGTAAATCATCCTAAATCACTCAGAGAAGTGTAATCACAACCTAGAGAGTGTGTGTGAGTTTGAGAGTTTTTTGTGTAAGAGTTTTGTAATACTCTGTAAATCTATTCTTGTGAGTAATAGAGTTGTTTTTCTCTCAAATTTGTATCTCCCAACGTCCAGGCGATCTCCTCTTCCTAACAAGTGGTATCAAGAGCTCGGTTAGAGACGTTGGTTGAGTTTTTGGGTCTTCTGAAGTTTTCTCAAAATTCAATTTTGAGTGTACCATTGGATTCGTCTCGTTGAACCGAGTCCAACGCAAAAAATGGTGACTTAAACGGAGTTATAACGAGCCCAGAAAACGCGGTCAAAGTTTGGTCAACTCGCAGGAATCTCGCCGGAGAAGACGACCGGTGCCGGAATTTTCGCCGGAGAAGGGGATCACTGTAGCAATTCACTGTAGCAGCTGGTGGTAGTGTAGCAAGTCACTGTAGCAGTACTGTAGCGGTACTGTAGCAATTCTAAAATTTTACACTTTGGTCCTTGAAATTTTCAAAATTTCATTTTTTGGTCCCTGAAGTTTATAAAAATTATAATTTTGCCCCGTAAGTGGAATTTAAGCCGCGAAGTGTCTATTCCACCATTTTCAAACGTTCCGGACGTAACGGTGATCTCTGTTTTCTACAATTCAACCCCGTTTGTGTTAAAAAATTATTTGTAAGGTGATAATGTCCACAGAAGAGTCAACATCATCTTCCGGAGCTATGATTATGCTCACAGCCACAAACTACACGCTGTGGAAACCTCGGATGGAAGATCTCCTCAGCTGTAAGGATTTGTTCGATCCTATTGAATTGAAGGGTATAAACCCTGATTCTGCCAAAGAGAAAGAGTGGAAGAAATCAAACCGAAAAACTATTGGTCAGATCCGTCAATGGATTGATCATATTGTCTTCCACCATGTTGCACAAGAGACAGACGCATATGTCCTCTGGAAAAAGTTGGAGGACATGTACCAGGCCAAGACTGCTCGGAATAAAGCCCTGCTGATGAGGCGTTTAGTCAACATGAAGCTCAAAAGTGGAACTTCAGTTGTCGAGCATACCAGTGAGTTTCAGAACTTGGTCAACCAGTTATCATCTGTAGAGATGCCGCTTGGCGATGAAGTTCAGGCGCTACTGCTACTTAGTTCCCTTCCCGATAGTTGGGAAACGCTGGTAGTAACACTCAGCAACTCAGCCCCGAATGACAAACTTACCATGTCAATGGTCAAGGATGCCCTATTCAGTTAAGAGGCAAGGAGAAAAGACATGGGCACAGATCAGACCCATGCCTTTGTCACAGAGAATCGGGGGAGACAGCGAATGAGTAGCAAAAATAAATGTAGAGCCAGAAGCAAGAGCAGGGGCAGGTCAGCTGATGGCAGAAAACCAACATATAAATGCCATCATTGTGGATTAGAGGGACATATGAAGAAGAACTGCTATAGATTGAAAGAGGAACAAGGTCAAAGCAGTTCACAGCCGAAGAATAAGGGTGGAGAAACATTAGTGACTATCTCTGGTGATGTAGCTTATTGTTCAACCCATGATGAGACATGCCTTCACGTCTCACAAGAAGAAACAGAATGGGTGGTAGATACTGCAGCTTCCTACCACGTGACTCCATACAAGGAATACTTCACAACATACAAAGTTGGTGACTTTGGAGTTGTGAAGATGGGAAATTTCAGTTCCGCTGAGATTGTCGGAATTGGAGATATCAGGATAAAGATAAGTTCCGGGAGCACAATTACTTTGAAGGATGTCCGCCATGTGCCAGATCTTCGGCTGAATTTACTTTCTGGAGTAGCTCTCGACAAACAGGGCTATGATAGTCATTTCAATAAAGGCACATGAAAATTGTCAAGAGGCGCTATGATAGTCGCTCGAGGACACATTTGTGGCACACTGTACAAGACTCATGTGAAGATCTGCACAGACAGTATTAATGTTGCAGAAAAGGAGGCTTCACAAAATTTATGGCACCAGAGACTCGGTCACATGAGTGAGAAAGGGTTGTCTACCCTAATAAAGAAGGAGCTTATCAATGTAGACAAGGACGCTGCACTAGATCCTTGCAATCATTGTCTGTTTGGTAAGCAGCATAGAGTCTCATTTAATTCCTCTTCAACGAAAAAATCAGAGTTACTCAGTCTGGTACACTCTGATGTTTGCGATCCCTTGGAGGTTGAATCAATTGGTGGCAATCGATACTTTCTGACGTTTATCGATGATACTACTCGAAAGGTGTGGGTATATTTCTTACGGACGAAGGACCAGGTGTTCGATTACTTCAAACAGTTCCATGTTATGGTAGAACGTGAGACAGGAAAGAAGTTAAAATGTCTTCGATCCGACAACGGCGGTGAATACTCTTTCAAGCAGTTCGATGCCTATTGCAGATCATATGGCATCCGACATGAGAAGACGGTCCCACGTACCCCTCAACATAATGGTATAGCAGAAAGAATGAACCGAACAATCATGGGACATGTTCGGAGCATGCTCAGTATGGCTAAGCTGCCAAAGCCATTCTGGGGAGAAGCAGTCAGAGCCGCATGTTACTTGATCAACCGATCTCCATCAGTACCACTGAATTTTGAAGTTCCGGAGAAACTTTGGTCTGGAAAGGATCCATCATACTCTCACTTAAGAGTATTTGGATGTTTGGCGTACACACATGTATCCAAGGAGCTCAGGCAGAAGCTGGATGCAAGGACCACTCCATGCATATTCATAGGCTATGGAGATGAAGAATTTGGATACAGATTATGGGATTCAAAGGAGAAAAAGGTGATCATAAGTAGGAACGTAGTGTTCCATGAAAGCCAGACAATAGAAGATATTAAAAAGCCCACAATATCTCAGAAGTCAAATGTTGCTGCTCAGGTGCCAGAGGCAACAACAGAATCATTCATGAGAAATGAATTTTCAGTGCAAGAAGAAATGCCAGAAGTAGAAGATAATGAGGAAAATGACGGTGCTGAGCAGGGGGAGCCACAACCCCATCTGCCAGACGTTCCAGCACCATCACAAGGTCAAGATGATGGTGGATCTCCTCAGAATGTTCCAGAAGTTCGTAGATCTGAACGAGGTCGGATTCCATCGAGTAGATATCCAGAATCCGAGTACCTTCTACTTACTGAAGATGGAGAACCGGAGAGTTTTCATGAAGCAGTAACTCATAAGGATAAAGAAAAATGGTTGCTCGCAATGTAGGATGAGATGGATTCTCTGCAAAAAAAATCAAACTTATGAGATTGTAGAACTTCCACGCGGGAAGAAGGCACTGAAAAATAAATGGGTGTTCAAGCTGAAAAAGGATGGTAGTGGAAAAGTGGTGAAATACAAAGCACGACTTGTAGTCAAAGGATTCCAACAGAAGAAAGGGATTGATTTTGACGAGATATTTTCACCAGTAGTCAAGATGACTTCAATTAGAGTCATACTTGGATTGGTCGCAAGTATGAACTTGGAGCTTGAACAGATGGATGTAAAGACAGCTTTTCTTCATGGAGATTTACATGAAGAAATTTACATGGAGCAGCCGGAAGGTTTTGAGGTTTCAGGAGATAACCTCGTATGCAAGCTGAAGAAAAGTTTGTATGGTTTGAAGCAGGCACCTAGGCAGTGGTACAAGAAGTTTGACTCGTGCATGGTGATTCACGGGTACAAGAAAACTGCAGCAGATGAGTGTGTCTACATTCAGAAGTTTTATGAAGGAGATTTCGTTGCTCTTCTACTATATGTAAACGATATTTTGATCGTAGGGAAAGACGCAACGAAGATCAACCAGCTGAAGAAGGAACTCTCTAAGTCTTTTGACATGAAAGACTTAGGACAGGCTCAACAGATTTTGGGAATGCAGATAACCCGAGACAGGAAGAATAAAATGTTATGGCTATCTCAGGAGAAGTATATTGAACGAGTGCTTTCACGTTTCAATATGAACAATGCCAAACCTGTTAGCATTCCATTAGCCAACCATTTCAAGTTAAGCAAGAGTTCTTGTCCCTCATCCAAGTAAGAGATCGGGGAGATGTCTTCAGTACCATATTCTTCAGCAGTTGGAAGTTTGATGTATGCAATGGTGTGTACAAGGCCCGATATTGCTCATGCAGTGGGAACGGTGAGTCGTTTTCTCTCGAACACCGGGAAAGAGCATTGGAATGAGGTAAAATGGATTCTCATATATCTTAAGGGTACAACGAATCTATGTCTTTGTTACGGGGGAGCTGATCCAATCTTGGAAGGCTATACAGATGCGGATATGGCCGGAGATCCTGATAGTAGGAAATCTACTTCAGGATTCATTTACACTTTTGCAGGAGGAGCTGTTTCATGGCAGTCAAGACTACAGAAGTGTGTTGCATTATCCACAACTGAAGCAGAGTATATTGCTGCCGCAGAAGCTGGAAAAGAAATGTTGTGGTTAAAGCGTTATCTCCAAGAATTTGGAATCAAGCAAAAGGAGTACAAGGTACATTGTGATAGTCAGAGTGCTCTAGATTTGAGCAAGAACTCCATGTACCATTCCCGTACAAAACATATTGATATTCGCTATCATTGGATACGCAAGGTAATTGATCGACAACTGTTGAGACTAGTGAAGATCCATACAAAGGAGAATCCTGCGGATATGTTAACAAAGGTGGTGACTCGAGAGAAGTTGGAGTTATGCAGAGACATAACTGGAATGTTTGTGGATTCGGCTGGAGGGGGAGAATTGAAGATTTCCAGCCTACAATCTAGAAGCCCACCTTCTAGATATTCAAAGTAGGCAACCTTGACAACTCATATGGAAGTAGCAAAGTTGATAACGATGACGGCCGTCAACCTTCTCCGTTCACACCATTCCACCGCCATAGAATTTTTACTATAAATAGATGTGCAAACCTCATTTGTAAATCATCCTAAATCACCCAGAGAAGTGTAATCACAACCTAGAGAGTGTGTGTGAGTTTGAGAGTTTTTTGTGTAAGAGTTTTGTAATACTCTGTAAATCTATTCTTGTGAGTAATAGAGTTGTTTTTCTCTCAAATTTGTATCTCCCAACGTCCAGGCGATCCCCTCTTCCTAACAAAGTATAATTAAAGGTATAATAAGTAATTAAGTGTACATGAATTAAAAATTAGTGTGTGAAAATGTTTGTGAAGAGATAAGTAATAGATAAATAATTATTTATTTATTATCTGTATTTAATAACTATCGGAATAATAATTATCTTATTAACTCTCATCTAAAGTAGTTAAAAAACTATTAATAACAAGTTTTAATGTATCATCTTTCTAACAACATCAAAGGCCGTTGTTAACACTTTTAAATTAATTATATATCTTTGTAGCGGTTAATTGATTGTACACTTATTTTATATTTGTTAACGGTCTGTTGTTAAAAAAATTCAAAATTTTAAAAAGTCAGGACCTTAATGGGAAAGTCACATATTTTTATTTTTCTTTATTAAAACATTTTTTATGTTATTATTAATTATTAGTTAATTACTCCATACATTATTATTATTATTATTATTATTATTATTATTATTATTATACATTCCTAATAGTGGTAGGGAAAGGTGTCGTTTCACACCTACCACACCCACAAATCGGGTCAAAACGACAATAACCCAAAACCAACCCAAAAAATGCAAAATACCTCCTCAACTATAATCAACTTACAAAAAACTACCCCGAACTCCAGGGGTTAAAACATAAGGTGTCGTTTCACACCTACCACACCCACAAATCGGGTCAAAACGACAATAACCCAAAACCAACCCAAAAAATGCAAAATACCTCCTCAACTATAATCAACTTACAAAAAACTACCCCGAACTCCAGGGGTTAAAACATAAATTCTTTCAATTAAAATAATAACTCCACCCAAACACTTCGACAGCCCGTATCTTCCTCCTCGCCCCGAGTTAAATTTCACCGACCACACCGTTAAACTCGGAAAATTTTTATGAGTAAAACGAAACTAACTACATTCGAAACGGACACTTTTTAAAAAACGTTAAACACAACGACAGTCCGTATCTTCCTGCTCGCCACGAGTTAAATTATTTCGACAGCAGCGTCATACTCGAAATAATTTTATGAACAAAACGAAAATAGGTACATTCGAACACTTTTTAAAAAACGCTAAACACATCGACAGTCCGTATCTTCCTGCTCGCCGCGAGTTAAAATTTTTTGACAGCACCGTTAGACTCGAAATAATTTTATCAACAAAACGAAACTAACTACGTTCGAACCGAACAGTTTTTAAAAAACACTAAAGACGACGACACCTACAACGACGCTCAACACATGGACCGTTTTCCTTTCTGTAAATACATAAAGTTACGTTAAATATAAATATGCAGGCCGAAAGCCCCCGCCGCATCGCGAGGGCCGGATCCGGACTAGTGAATACTAAACACGTAGCTCTCAATGGCTCTTTCTGTATTATTAACTTTATATTAAAGTTAAAAAATAAAAATAGAACCCACGTACGTAACATTTATCAACTTTCAAAGTTATTCATGTACGTGCACAAACATCAATCATATTATTTAATTTCTTTTACAGCTCTAGTGAATCACATGGATAATAATCTAGTATAAAACCAAATAAGTGTGGACGTATGAGTTCATGTATTGACGCGTATGAAATAGTTAATATAATGTTCAAAGATTAAGATTATAGAATCCATGTAAAGAGTACTATTTATATGTATGTATGCATGTCCGTTGCCAATGGCGACTCTACATACATGGGAGTGGGGTCCTATGACCCCACTATCTTGGAAATTTTTTTCACTATGTATACTTCAAATTGTATAGGACACCACTAAATTTAGATATATGACCCCATATATTTTTAGAATTTATGTTTTTTTTGAGGTAAATAACCACTAAACTACCCTTCAAATATAATTATCTTTGGAGAAAAATTTTCGGACCCCAATGAAATTTGATTCTAGATTCGCCAATGTGACTGTTGCACATGCATGCAGACGGAGGTTTTGGTCTGTTATGCCGCCAAAGAGTTGAACGATCGTTTTATCATGTTGCCCCAAAACCAAAAAGAGCCCAATGTCTATCTATATATGAGGGACCTTTCAACCAAAAAGTTGATGATAAGTCTCGTCGTGATTATAATTAACAAGTTTAAAAGTATAATTAAGAACACTTTTAAATAAATTTAAAAGGCTTAACTTGTGGTGTTAGAGCACAGTAAACTATATAAACAGAATCTGATTTTTTTTTATAATGGCCATGTTACATTTATAACATCTATGCTAATGGCATCAAGTTATAAGCCAATAAAAATAATAGAAGTGCATGCTTACAAAGTTTTGTCTCCTTTTTACTCCATTAAAAATAACTTTGTCCCCTATAATTATCCTTCACACGTGTGGTCTTATTATGTCTCCCATCTAACCACATGAGTGGTTTCAAGATTTGTCATTTTTACCTTTTTCTAAATTCTAATAATCAATTGATCAAAGAAAATTAACATCGACGAGTATTGTGAAAGGTATATGAGCTTACGCTGTATACTCATCCTATTCGTGAGATTGAATATTATTACTCTCATTTTTTAAAGGCAATTTTTTTTATATTAAATTAAAGATAAGTACAAAACACGACCATTTACAAATTTACAGAGAGCCGCCACCAAAATTAAAAAAAAAAAAAAAACACAGGCATAAGGTCTGACTTGAATCCAAGCTGGGAGGCCAAGGAACACAGAGCTAAAAATAAAGCGACAAAGAGCACCATGACGCACCCATTTAGACCCATTGCCTAGAAACTTTATGAGCTTGAGTGTTGCGAAGAGTAGGAAAAAGCTCTACGCCTATAGTCCAATAACAGGACAACTATTACATGAAACAACCGATTAAATATCCCCGAGCATTAGTCAAGCATCTAAGAGATTAGTCCATACCACTCCTATTTGATAGAAAGCCATCTATATCACGGGGAGAGTTACGACAAACACTCTAATCCATGTTTTGTTCAATCTGTTTCCAATTCATTCAAAACTTTTAAATTAAAAAGTTCAAGAGTATGAAAAGTTCTAAAAGTAATAAAAAGAAATAGTAACAAAATTATGTTGTTAAAAAAATAGTAACGGAAAGAGTATCTTAGCAGTGTTTTATCTATTACATTACATTACATTACATTACATTACATTACATTACATTGTATACTAAGCATGACTTGAAAATAAACAGTCTTAATATTTAAAAGGCAATAATCACCACAACTAGATCGATAATACTAAGAGGACATTGTCCAGTATTGAACTCGAGACCTACAGCTTCACTAAGAGTCTTGGTGGTCACTTTAGCAAAGTACAAGTGGTTATAAAAAAAATATACAATTTTCCTCTCTCTAATTTATTGAATAGAGCAAACTGATAACTATCAATATGATTGTGTATTGCTTGTGTCCTCCTTTTCCTTAACATTTGTTTTGGTTTTTACGTCGTGAGTCGTGACTTTCTTTGCCTAAGGAGTGAACAGAACTAGGACAGACAATAACAACCTCCTTCAATGTGGAAAAAGAGAGTTTTTTTTTTTCGTGTTTTGAAACCTAGTCAAGCTATGTGGTTCATCCTTACGCCAAAATATGTTTTTCTAATCAAGATAGGAGCTGGCTTGGCTTGTGCAGATTTTATTAAGAAAACAAATTTTATGAAAGGTTGTGGGGAAAAGAATAAAAGCAAATGAAAGACGGCTACCGATTGATTATTGTGTATAGTTGACGCAATGGACAATCACTTAGTTTGATTCCTTTTCTTCTGCAACCGAGGATAAGAGAAATGTTGTATGCATGAATAGTGCGACCACTTTGGTGGTTAAAAAGGTAGGATAATTTGTCGAGGGCGTCATAGATACATCAGCACATGATGGCCGAAAAGGTCTTGGGGTTAGACCCGCTTTAATACCATTTTGAACAATGTAATCCTGGAAAGATTATTGCATTGATGATGAAGTATTTGTAGTGATACACGGTAATGTAAAAAATTCTGATGACCCAAGCCCAATATTGAACTCGGGGCCAAACCTAGTCTAGTATTAAGAACGACATTAACATGCGACATTTAGTAAGTAAAAATTGACATTAATATATGTTAGTGTGAGCTGGCTTGGCTTGTGCAGATTTTATTAAGAAAATAAATTTTATGAAAGGCTGTGGGGAAAAGAATAAAAGCAAATGAAAGACGGCTACCGATTGATTATTGTGTACAGTTGACGCAATGGACAATAACTTAGTTTGATTCATTTTCTTCTGCAACAGAGGATAAGAGAAACGGTAGTATGCATGAATAGTGCGATCACTTTGGTGGTTAAAAGGGTAGGATAATTTGTCGAGGGCGTCATAGAGACATCAGCCCATGATGGCCGAAAATGTCTTGGGATTAGACAAGTTTTAATATCATTTTAAACAATGTAATCCTGGAAAGATTATTGCATCGATGATGCATTATTTATAATGACACAAGGTAATGTAGAAAATTCTAATGGATCCAAGCCCAATATCTGAGGGCCAAACCTAGTCTAGTATTGAGAACGACATTAACATACGACATTTAGTAAGTAAAGATTGACCTTAATATATGTTAGTGTCGTTAAAGTGTTATCTAAATAACATTAGTGTGCCTATTTACTCGACGTACCCGACCAAATGTTCTGCTTTCTTGATGGACATTCAACGTGGCCACAATTTTTTATTTATAAAAAAAGTAAAAAATTGCATGTCAGTATGACTATTTGCTTTCATTTGTTGTCGTATATTGTAAAAAATAAAACGGACTTAATGTGTGAATGGGCCCACATGCTGTATATTTGCGTGTCATGTGGGCCCTTTTTGTACTCCAAAATTTTGAATTTACAGTATATGTTAAAGCTTATAATCTCATTGTGCCATATTAAAACCTTTACAGGTTACCACAAACTCTCTACATTTAACCAAGTTGGTGGTGGTGGAGTGGACAAGTGCCTACCCCTTTAACAAGGGGATCATGGGTTCAAATCCATAAGCAATTAAAAACCCCATCTTGGCCACGGAGGTTCACCCGCGATGACTCCGGGCTGCCCGCAAAGCGGGTAGTCGCCCTGGGATATAGTCGACTCGCATAGCGAGGAGGAAACCCAGGCTAATCAAAAAAAAAAAAAACTCTTTACATTTTGACTTGAAAAATACCAAGGTTTTTATTAACCCAGAACAGCAAGAGAGTAATTATAATAGGCTACGTACAATAAAGTAATATGAGGTTAATTTATTCGGTCTCCTAATAACCCGAACAATGAGAAATTATATAACTTTAATCCCAAACCCCATCTCTTAACAGCCTTCATATAGTAGAGATAATATTAAAATTAATAAAACATTAAAGTTTCTATAAGGATTTGTTATGCATGAATCTTAGGGGCTGTTTACTTTTTTACCTGTCAAGTTCTGTATGGATATAGATGACAGTATAGATATAGATGGCAGTATGGATATAATCAATGAATAATTAATGTTGTTTACTTTTTATGCTGAATAAACGGTCTGAATGATAAAATTGACTATTTTACCCGTAAACTAAATATTGTATTAAAATAAATACATATAAAATATAAATACATAACAAATAAATAATAACTAAATAATAATTATAATATAATGAGTAGTAGTAATTAATAATTAATTCTTAAAAATACGTACGATCTTGTATTTACAGGAGTAATAGATTAACACTATCTGTATATTTCACCATCCACCTAGATTACAAAACTCTCCAGATGCTTCTAGTTACTTATCCCAACGAACGCTCATGTTCATATATGATATTCCTAAATTTCTCAACTTACCATATAATCAAAGCAACTATATTTATATCAGCCACCATAACTTGCAATCCTTAATAAGTGTTTAATCTTCATCATCATATATAATAACTTCAACCCTTGAGGTGACGGCTACCGGAGGAGCAAGTGACGGAGAGAGGAGGAGCAAGTGATGGCGACCGGAGGAGCAAGTGTCGGAGATCGGAGGAGCAAGCGACGGCATCCGTTGGTTGACAATCGTTAACATCCAAGGTCTTCGATTAGGTTTCGATTTTACATATAATCTGATGATGACGATTTTTTTTATTGTTATTTTTATTTTGATCGAGGGTTTTGTCTGTGAAGATGAAATTGTAAAGGGTAAAGGTGGAATGAGATGGTCATATGGGGACAACAGCCCTTTTTTGTATTAATCATATAGCTCCTTATTAAGATGGTTGAGAAAATTAAGTCAAAAGTAAACAAGGTAACTTGGTGACCGAATAACCCCTCTTAGTATATAATTTAGATTGCTTATTGCTTATAATGCATAATCTCATATTTAAAAAATTTGCGCATTGAAAACCCAACAATCTTGCAAATTTTCTGTCTGTTTAGTTATCTACATAATAATAAATATCCGCATTTTATTCATCAACTCGTTGATATGGGCATATGGCAAACTGAAGCAATGTACAAATTTTACACATAAACAATCAAACAAACATTAAGCAATTTCCAAACAACCATAACTAAATACCAGCTCACCATTAAATTTAACGACTTGTTGCTGCAGTTGTATAGACAACATGTAACCACAACTCTTAAGAGGTTACAACCGTAACAAAATGACAATATCGACAAATAAGTACCAGAAAAAGTAAAAACAGTAGTCTTATATAAGAAACTAAGAGTTGTTTATTGTCAACATATATATGTAGTGAAAAGTAGTATCCCAAACACGCAAAAAACTTCTTTGCGATTTTAACTTTCGATTCCCCTACATTGATACTGTCTATTTAAAGCCACCTATGTTCTGCAGCCTTGCTATATTCCTAAAAAAAAAACTTAAAAAGAACCATATAACTTAACTTAGTTATATATATATTTATCATCAGATTACTGTACCCTTTCTGCAACCTTCCTTCTCTATAAACTTTGTTGTCGTAGTATATCAATTATCGAACCTTCTCAAATGGCCTTTGATATTCTGTTATCTAACTCTATGAACCTGCTCTTTTTTATCTGTGAAAAAGCTGTTATATAACTGTCGATATTTCACCCGCTAATGGGGATGCAAACGGGCTATCTGGAAGATTCACTCCTCCCTGGCTACTGTAAAATTTACCAAACAAAATTCAAAAAACATACAACTAAACCATTTATATATTAATTTTGAAATATACACCGAACTATACCTGGCAGACGGGTCAAGTTGGGTTAACGGGTTAGAGTCAAAATGGGTTATTAGTCGAACAGTTCATAATTTTTTATGGGTCCAAACGGGTCAGGTTGGGTCGGATTGGGTCCAAACGGGTCAGGTTAAATATCATAACGAGTTTTATCCGTCAAACAGTTCATTTAAAGCCACCTATGTTCTGCAGCCTTGCTATATTCCTAAAAAAAACTTAAAAAGAACCATATAACTTAACTTAGTTATATATATAATTTATATCATTCATTATATTATATATTGTATTGTAAATATATAAGAAAATAATAAACATAATAAATGATATAAGCATGAATGCTTTCATAAATGTTTGATGGAAAAAACTTGTTATGATATTTATGCTCGACCCGTTTGACCCATTCACAAGACCCATTAGACATATCTCTGTTTATTTGAGCTTTAGGAATTGATACCTATTGGACGTTTTATACTTTATATTTTGTATAGGACCTAATAGGTTGGATAAAAACTCAATGGACCTCTTTTAAGGTTTTGGGTTTAAATTATTAGGCTTAATTTTTTTCAAGACCCAATTTACCCAAAAGTTTGACCCAAATTTGAGAGTATGGGTCTCAATTGTCAGGTATAAGAAAGATGAGTCATTTCAAATGTACCTCTCCTCGTTGTATTTGGTGTTAATCTGCCTAATATTTTCCTCACTAGCTCCACTATTGTTAAAAATGTCTAAAAGATAATCAAACTGCTCGGTTGAAGGGAACTCCATTTGTTGCGCACGATCATTGCCTATAGACGTACAACAAGAAGTAGAATCATTAAAAAAGACGTAAACAAAAACAAAATGCTAGTGATTCATTTAAATTAATTACCTTCTGATAGCATCAATTCTTCAAGTGAGGATCCAAAACGTTGCAACTGGTTTCTGGGATCAGCTGTTAAGTGCATATCAGAGAAACGTCTCTCAAATTCAAACGTTGGATCTTGTTCTTGAATGAACTGCTTCTTGATGAACCTTAAATTATCACAACTTCTGGGCACTGCAATCAATTTTTAATAAGATTGTTAGATACTAACTATAATTAATACAAGTGCGGCTGCGTAATTAACTTATGTCGAGATTTTCGTATATATCTCACTTGATTGCGGACCAAAATCGGAATCTTGACAGTGAGAATTATGGTACATACGATACTGGAATGAGTCACCATGTTTCCTGAACATAATCAGATGAAAATTCAGATAAAGAAACGTATTCAATGATCATAAATATTGCACTAAAGTGACAAATAATTGATAATATTGCTATGGCGTACAAACAAAAACGGTTATATGATTGCTATGACGACCAAACACGAAAAGTAAATACTATTGATGTTATGACGTCTAAAAATGGCACGTCACTTCTCACCTATCATCGAGCTTGCATTTTTCGCGATAGGGTTTGACCAAAACACGTGCACCACTAACGAAATGAGGGTTCCCCTTGTTTAAAATTTGCCTAACTGTATCCGAAAACAAAAATGTCACAAATCCAAACATCCTCTTTTGCTGACATGGAATTCTCACATCATGAACCGGCCCAAATTTGCTGTATAATTCAAAATAAAAGAAGTCAAAATCTTTTTTTAAAGTCAACATAGACAACAAAAAATACATAAAGTTTTAATTTTGCATACTCCTTACTTGAAATAGTTTGAAACATCAAGCTCCGTAAAAGTACTCTCAGCCGGAAAAGTCAAATATATCTGCCTAGAACCCGCTACAATACCACCATGTTCGTTTCTATCTCCGTTATGATCCATGCACTTTACCAAGTCATCAGCCAGAACAACCGCATGTTGCCCATGAGGCCTATTCACACAACACCAATAAATTTAAGTTAACTCAAAACAAAAAAGATTAAAAATAGTCAAAATTTTGTGAATTTTATTACCTATCAATGAGACAAATGCTCTTTAGGCGAAAAAGAAGCTTGGTTAAGCTAAAACCAGCTTTACCCTGTCGTTGGCTCTCGGTTAGGTATCCATCAGCCCGAAGTGCCTTACCGAATTTTTCATAATATAGCATCGGTAATGTAGCTATCGAAACAGGGAACCCTCGTCTCGATTTCAGTAGCTCGGTTACCTCTAACTCTAGCTCATCAAGTGAACCAGGTGAAAAGACGTGATCGTCCTCACTCATATTTGGGCTAAAGATTTGGGAGAAGCTTTCAGGGGTTGGATGCAAGTACCTACAGTTACTTCCATGTCTACAAAAACCTTTAATAAAGTAATGGCAAACTTTGAACGGGAATTCAGGTAGACTTGGTGACCTCCTATTGGCTCTCGGACCTAAAGCGGGCTCAGACGGGTAGTAATTGTGGGCTGAAAAATCCGGGCTGTGCACGGGCTCAACCTGGTCTTCTAATGACATGAAACGAAGATGGTTGTGAAGACGAAAGTCTTCAGGATACGAAGATGGATGAACCATAGGAACATAGTCAATGGGTTGACCATGGGGGTCACAACAACGATTCGGGACTTGGATGGTCAACGGTGAACGACGAGGTGAAGGTGAGAACGGTGTGAAGTGTAACGGCATGTCCGGTGATATTGGTTGACTTTGACCAGCGGTTGTAACGGAACGGTTTTTGAAATGGTGTTTAGCTTCAGTGATTAACGAATGTATTAGATTATCTGGGCCGTACGCTAATCTGATCATTTCTTTCTCACCGTTATCCTGAATGAGAAGATGCCCGATAATCTTTGAGACATTTTCGGGTTCTATCTTTTGGATCCTATCATATAGGATTCTTGAATATTCTGAGAAGTCCATCTTAGCTTAATAATTATAACCTAATAACATATGAAGCAAGTCTGAGTATTAAACAGTAGATAAACATATTCATAAATTCATAATTCATTCATAAATCATGATTATACAATTAGAAAAATAATTAAAAGATACACAAAGATGGTCCACTTTAAAAGATGATTATCTTCACAGCTACACACACAATTAAATATTAAATATAATCAAACAATGACTCTTTTTGAATAGAAGTGCTTTTAACTATATAATTTGATATCAATCATCATAAAAGGTATCATTACCGCACAATTTATTCAAATCACTTAATAATTTAATAATTAATAAAACAAAAAAGATGGCTTGCAAGGTGATGGCCAGTAAGGCAATTATGATAGTAGGTAAACACTAAAATGTTGCTGTACAGCTGAGTTTAAGAACAATTAGATCATGTTAGGAAATGTTTAATTTAGTAGGAAAGGAAGAAAATTGTTGTTAGAGATTTAAATTAAATTGAAAACTGAGCCATGAAATTGGTGTTACCAAACATATCCATAAAGACAATTGATTCCATAAAAAGCATGAACAAGATTCCATCATGAAAAGCATGATTCTAAGACTACCAAAAATGAATGATAGACCAAATATGTTTTCATACCTTAACTAGCAAAAAATATGTACATTTACATATCCCATTTATATAATTTTAAAAATGTAAAAAAAAAAAAAAAAAAAAAAATGGAATTTGAAGAGTAAAGTTGAAAAAGGGAAGAACAGCAACCAGGCAGTTTATTCAACACCCAAAAAAAAAAAAAATTTGTGCTCTATTTCATTTTTTTACTTCCAAACAGTTGGTATAAAAACTTGCTGATTTTTTTTTTTTTTTTTTTTTTGAACAGCACGGATTTAGTGAAACATGAACAAAAAAATAGAAATATGAAACTCTACATCTCAAGCCAGAGAAGGAAGAAACAAAACTAGCATGCAAGCAGAAACTTAAAATAAACCCCGAAAATATGCAAACTTCAAAGGGGATTAACTTAATTAAGAAAAAGGAACAAGATATGTTACATCCAGTCATTAATATTCAAAAACAAGAACACAAAAACACATATTCATTTCTTAAGCACCTCTAAGATAAAAATTGGAGAAACAGATTACAAAAAACTCAAATCTATAAGACTATAATAGTACCAAATACAATCTTAATCTAAAAACGAAAATAACACGTGTAAAAAAAAATATGATTTAGTGAAACAAAAAGATTTAAAAAAAAAAAAAAAAATCATGTTTGAAAGATACCCCAAAATGTATGAGCAAAAACTGGGCTTAAAAAACCCTCTTCATGAACCTCAAAAACTCCTCCATGATTGATTGACTGGACTACACCATTCTCTCTCTCTTTCTCTAAAAGAACCCAAATATTTATTTCTTTTTTATATAAAAATTTTCTCTCTCTATCTCTATCTATATCTTGTTCTTCTTGTTGTTTTTGTTAATTTATTATGAGTATAATATAATAATATAAATATATATACAAAAAAAACCGTGACCTCAATTCTCCGCAAAAACGACACATTAATATTAATAGAAAAAACAGAAAATGACAGCAAGGATGGGGCGTTTAAAGGGCGCCGATTGTCTTTGATTTAAAGTAACTATCAACTTATTAAAATATAAAACTAAATCTGAACAGTATCTCCTGAAATAATAAGTTAATTAGAGCAATAATGAGAAATAGAGTTACCTTAAAAATCAAAACTTGGAATGTGGGTTTGAGTCATTTATTTATTTATTTAGGGTTAAGTGAAAAGTGTAAAAATGGTGAATAATGATGAATGTGATGATGATATAGAGAAAAATAGAGATAGAGATGAGAAAGAGGGGGATTAGGAGGAAGTTACAGTGTTGAATCTGCTACTGTGACTGGTTAAAAAACTAAAATTTAGGAGATTATACTGGGGAACAGTTTGACGGAACAAATCAAATACGAGTATTACATTTTTTAAATTTATTACTACTACGTATTAAATATTATTATTATTATTATTATTATTATTATTATTATTATTATTATTATTATTATTATTATTATTATTATCCATATATATTAAGGGTGCGTTTGATAAAACTGAATGATTTAGCGCTGAATGGTTCAGAATCTGAATGATTCAAAGCCTCTGAATAAAGTTTGTTCTGAATGAAAATAAGCTGTTTGATAATCATTTAGAATTAATGATATAATAATCTGAGTAAAATTACCTTATTAAAGTGTAACATGAATAAAATATTCAATATACTTGTTAGTTAAGTGTTCAGGATAGGATTTGAGGAGAAAATTACAGAAATTTAGGCTCTTAATCCAGCACTGAATTCTGAACCGTCCAGCACTGAATTCTGAACCATTCAGCACCATATGTCATTCAAAGGTCAGAAACAAACGCACTGAATGTTGAATGGTTCAGCATTCAGCACTGAACCATTCCATTAAGAGGCAAACAAATGCACCCTAAAATTAAAATGCATGGTCAGATTCGTCGTTTCAGTTATATCGAATTGTCGTTTTGAGTTTACGTTCACACTACAACCGGTCTCTCAACTTCGGCTTACTTTACACAATGACCCCTCAAGTTTTCACTTTTTCGGGGATAGAAGACGTAATTATATAATTTTATTAAAATAAAAGAAACTAATTCCACTCGAATTTTTAACGGGCCCGATCTTCTCGCTCGGTGCGAGTTAAATTTTTTCGAAACCACCGCTCAACTCGAAAAAATCTGATGAACACAACGCGACTAACTATACGCGAAACGGACATCGTTAAAAAAATACTAAATAACGGGCTATATATTCTCGCTCGGTGCGAGTTAAATTTTTCCGAGACCACCGTTCAACTCGAAATAATTTTACGAACACAACGAGACTAACTATACGCGAAACGGACATCGTTAAAAAACACTACATATTTCGGGCTGTATTTCTTACATATACATACATGTCCAACAAATAACCTAACCTACTATATATATTAGGTACCAAACAACGTATATCCAAATTCGACCGCGCGTTGAATACAACCGCAGCAACGCGCGGTCGAATTTTTTTCTAGTTGTTATTATTATTATTATTATTACTAGGTTTTGAGCCCCGTGCGTTGCACGGCTACTCAAAATTCGTTTTAAATAATTCACTTATTTTAATTTTATGACGTTTGATCTACATTTTTACACAATATTTGTGGTTGCTTTTAAGGGGGACATGTCGATCCAATAGCTTAAGTGTGGTTAATTTGAGCCCGTACTCAATTTTCAGTAGGTCATATCGGTTACTATTTGAAAGTTTAGATCAAATGGTAATGAGTTTGATTAGTTGACCAGATCAAAAGGGTCAAAATTTACCCATTTTATTATTGATTCATTGAAATATTTTAAGTGTGTGTCTTTCAAATAACATGTTACATCATATTTTGACTACCACAAATAACACAGAGGAATCAATAAGATTAAAATGAAATGGACAAAGAAGTGTTGGAACCAAGTTCATAAATAAGAGGTTAGAGAAGTATAGTCGTTCTAACTCTCAGAATTAGTTATAGCTTCCACCAAATTCATACTTTAAAGGTTAGAAAAGTAACATACATATATTTTATGATGCATATTTATAAACCACTCTTTTTCAACGATCTCTCCAACAAACAAATTATGTATCAATTTTCTTCTTTGACGTTATATCTCCACAAACAAATTATGTACTCCCTCCGTCCTTTTCTTTTCATATTAATTACAATAAACAAATTAACAAATCTTTAATTAATGGTTGTTCTAGAAACAAAACCGTCCATATGTCACCGTTTTCAATGTGCTCAGACGATCGTCGAAAGCTCTTAAAAAAATGACGCAATTCGAGTATGCTAGTATGTCTCGTTGACAGAACGGGGCTATAAAATATATATATATATATATATATATATATATATATATATATATATATATATATATATATATATATATATATATATATATATATATATATATATATATATATATATATATATTTCATATTGCATGTAGTTGTAACAACAAAAAATTGTTCGAGTTTTATCAGATTTAAAATATCGATTGAATCTAATTATGTAATGGTATAATTTTACTAATACAGAGTAATACGTTACCATTCCCTCAAAATTAGTATTAAAAATTTTTCGGTAGTTTTTCTTATGATTTTATATGAATAAATGTGTGTATGAATATACTATAATAATAGGACATGTGTATGAATAAATGTCTGTTGTTTTTCTAATGATCGTAGTAGTATATAGGAGTAGGGGTCAAATAGGAATTAAATTGTGTAAATTTGGGTTTAGTGAATTTTTTTAAATTAAATTAGTACATATGATAGTTTTATTATTTAAATTGGGGATATATGATATTATATAATTTAATTGGGGTAAATATGTGATTTTAAAGGTTGATAAGGTTATATATATGAATAATTGTGACATGTGAAAATTACACTTGTGACACCGCTGATTTTTTTTTTTTTTTTTATAAATACGTGGCGGAAGCATTAACGTTAATTAAACCATTATAATAATATAAACATATCATAATTACATAACCAAAACAGTTGACAGCTAGCATTTAACTAATACATATGGTGTCACGTGACGTTTCAACAAAAGTTTAGTTTAATAGGAAAAGAAACATCAGAGTTGGCTCCTGTCAAACATAACATCAGCATGCCCCGTCTTCTCCCCAAAAGCATCATCTCTACAAAAGCTAATAACCTGCAGGGAGGAGATGGAGGGGAATTAGCACGAAGCTAAGTGAGTACGACTAACCACAGGCAATAGTATACAGAACAGTTATACTAATCATGTCACAAAGAGCTAACACACAAACATCACCCAAGTGCCGTCTACAGAGACTCTGGCGGCTCGGCCAAACCATTAACCACCAGTTGATCGGGCTGGGGCTTACCAGAAGTTCCTCCACCACCGTATGTATATACATAATCCACACGCGACGGACGCGTCATTCACATATATATACACCACGGCTGTCTAGGCTACCACAGAGGAACCCAACCCGCAGGTTGATCTCTCCTACCGAAGCTACCACACAATAGGGACGCACTGGGCTCCGGCAGACAAGCATCAACTAACATGCAGTCATCACAATAAACTAACTAACTGTATCAATAAGTACAACTAACTAGCATGGCAGTCATAATATAACATGCTACTCTATACTAAATTCCACAGTTAGTCCCACTCACCGATTACCAGCAAACGAGAAGGTGTTCAGCTATCTAATCACTGAACCTTCTCTTTCTCCTTTTCTCCTGAGAAATACATATACACGAGTTAGTTTATGTCCATAAACACCAAATAACACAAATATAGAAATTTTGTCAGAAAATCTGTCCGCTAAAATTTTTCTCCTTAACACTTATGCACTTTTGAAATTTACATCAAAATCTCAAAATACCAGCATAACGGCTAGAAATCAACACTTAGTAAAAATTTCACTGTCTAAGACCATCGGTCGATCGTCAGAGACTATCGGCCGATCGTCACTACTCCATCGGCCGGTGGACTACACCATCGGTCGATCGTTAAATTTTCAACCGTTCGTCGAAAGACTTCCACCATCGGTCGATCGTCTAGTCCGTCGACCGATCGTCTCACTCCATCGGTCGATGGTCAGAGACCATCGGCCGAGGGTAGTTCATCTGCAGTAGCAGCTACCAAAGTGACGGGTTTCAACCAAATTCATCCAATTCTCGATCTAGAGCTCGTTTTTAACCTCAAAACTTACCAAATCTGATACACTAATCATTTAGAAACACAAACCCACAAGATTTTGACACTAACAACACCAAATCAACCCATTTTGACCCAATTTATACTTTTAATAAAAACTAACACAAAAGCTTCAATTTCTCAAAGATTAGATCAAGAAATGATACAAACCTTACCTTAAAAGAATCAGTAAATCGTAGAGAACACAAAGCTATGAACGATTTGAGCTCTAGTACAAGAATTTGGAATTAGGGTTTGGTAGGTGGAGAAGGTGAAGGTACGGGAGGGTTTGGGAATTTTCTAGAAAATGAGAAGGGAAGCCAGCACTTAGTCACTTAATTGGGTTTAATTCCCACACTGAGTGACACACGGGTATTTATCAGTTATCTGATATCTTTCGTACATCATTTGGCAAACCAAACGAAGTCCAAATTAAATAAACAAACCTGTTCTGTGACCCTTGTCACAAACTGGTCCTAACCTCATCATTAATTAATAATAAACATTAAATAAAAATAAAAGCATATAATAACGCAACACCAACTTAAGGGCAATCTAGTAATCTTACATCTAGGCCCACTTGAGGATGTTACAACACTTGACTTAATATACAATATTTAAGGAGCTAATGACATATAATCTAATCAAATCTCTTATATATATATATATATATATATATATATATATATATATATATATATATATATATATATATATATATATATATATATATATATATATATATATATATAAGATTATTATTTTTATTAATATTTACATCTAATATTCATATTTACTTATATTTATAAAAGTTATATTTACTTAAATATTTATATTTATATATTATTGGCGTATTATGTATTACTCCACTTTTTCTTATAAATGAGCGATATTCTATTCAATTTAATACGGGATAATAATAATAATAATAATAATAATAAAGTATATGTATAATATATATTCGGTAATATCTTATAAATAATAAATATAATAATGATAATATTATAATGTTAAGTAAATATTATTCATATAATAATTATAATTTTAATAATGTTTTTCTAAGTCAAGATTTGTATTATCATTAAAACCTAAACAGATACATAAACATGGACCTAGCAAAAACTCATGCTTTGAGAATATGCATGAGCCTAGCAACAAAAACTAATAAAATAGGACTTCACACTATAATTACAAAGCTTAAAGCTACAAAAACATACATATCTAGGAATTAAGAACATAGCCACTAGCTATCCGTGATCATCAATGCTTTCGTACATTCATGGACTTAGGAGCCATTGGTTCCAATCACCGTTGCAAAACACCCAGTCTCGAGCCGTTACGATGCCCGTTGCGACAGTTTGGTGACTAGCCCGTCCCGTCTTGAAGAAAACCGTCTAATATGACAGTCACTGGTCAAAATTCGGGTCAAGGTTGAAAAAATGGTGATAGCGATCAGTGGCGAAGCCATAATTTTGGATCGATGGTGTCAAAAAATAAGTCATTGTAGAATATTGTAGAATAGTTAAACCCAATCATAAAACAAAAAAATATGAAGTGGTATTTGATAATTATAAAACAAAAAGAAATAATGTATGAAGTATGAAATAGATACTGATAGTTAAAAAGAAAGGAAGTGGAATTGAACTTGCACCCTTTTCCAAAGAAATTAATTGCAAAATGAGCAAAACCACTCAACTAACTTGGACCTTATTTAAAACTACAAAATATAACTATAACACTTGAAATTCGATGGTGTCAAATGCACCCAGTACCACTAACGTGGCTCCGCCACTGATAGCGATTATGAGTATAAATTAGTCAATTAAAGTTTTTGGCTTTAAAATATGTACACATATATACATTTATAAACTTATATATTTAAAAGTCAACTTTGGTCAAAGCCCGTCTTGACCCCCGTCTCGAACCCGTCTCGAACATCTCGACCTTTTTAGGACCCGGCCGTCTCGATCCCGTCTCACGTCTTTTGCAACCTTGGTTCCAATCAAGCTTTCCTTTCTTCCATCGAGACGAAATCCATAAGAAACTCTTGATTTGTATTTCATTAACCACCATTAGAACGTTCCAATCTTTTTTCTCGAACAACTTCATGTTACAATTTTTTCATATAATGTACCCACTAACCCATTTAGTAGTCTGCCATAATTTTGAGAACGGAGACCGGCTGCGAGCTTGATACTTTACCACAAAATCGGTCATTTAGATTTACGAAATTAATGTTACCTTTTTTCCACCAATTCAAGATATGACACCATACTTCCTTAGCGAAAGAGCATGAATGAATTGCGTGTTCAATCGTTTCAAGATAATCATTACAAACTGGACAACAGACTGTGTCAAGATCGATACCCTGTTTATCTAATTCAAATCTAACCAGAAGTCATTTAAGTCTAGTACGCCACATAAATATGTATAATTTTTGAGGCAACAGGTTATTTTGTAGCGGATCATGATGTAAAAGATGTTATTGCAGGAGGTTTTCATTTAATAACTCAATAGCAGCCCGAGGGTATACATCCCACTGTTGTGTAGAGACCAAACCCATGAATCTTTTGAACCATCAGCAAACCTGGACGAATAAATGAGGTCTTCAAGCTGCTATAATTCAGCAGCAGTTCGACCCGTATGAGTCCTGGACCAGTTGCGGCTCAAAGACATGGCATCACCTTCTTTTTTAACTATATCATAAACTAGTGCGTTGTTGTTTAAGTCTAACCTGAAAAGTCTTCCGAATTTCTCACATAAAGGCTTATTAGTTAACCAAGTATCCTTCTAAAACATAGTGCCATTACCGATACTAACCACTTTAGAGAACGATTCCGAAAGATTTAGATTAATTTTTCTGAAAACTGCATCAAGATGTTGAATGTAATACCAAACCGAACGGTTACCCTGCGAAGAAGATGTAACAACCTCATATTGGGCATAATGGTAATTGTCCTAGTTACCCTTGTGTGTTATTATATGTTATTTTAATAATTATATGTTTATAATTATTTAATTATATAATTGAGATCAGTTTGTGACAAGGGTCACAGAACACGTTTGTTTATTTAATTTGGACCTCATTTGGACCACTTAATGTGGTGTTTCGTATTTTAGATAACTGGTAAATACCCGTGTGTATCACGGAAGAGATTTCCTTCCAATGAAGGAAGCCCCTTTTAGTTAAAACCTCTGCTTCTCCTTTTATTTCCATTTTTGGAAATAATAACACATACATACGCAAACGCTCCCAAATCTCACAAACCCTAATCCCTAATCTTGTTCTTGATCTCGTTTTTAAACTGGATATCATTCCTTGTGATTTCAGTAACATCATAAGGTATTTAACAAGCGATTTCATGTTCTAATTCGAGTTAAAATCAGTGATTTTTCTTAGTTTTTATGTCAAAGTGGGTTTTGAATCAAAAAGTGATTTGAATGTGTTTTTTATGTTAAATTGATGTTAGAAAACATTTGTATATGAGTTATATATGTTTTCTAAGCGATTTGTAGTGTCAAAATAGTGCAAAAACGAGATTTGGGGTTAAAAATGACGAAAACAGCGACCTGGTACTGATGAATAGCTCCCGTACAGTTGCAGGATGCATCTGTACAGTTACGGGGTGTATCCGGACCATTTTTGATGCAACCGGGCGGTTGCAGGTGCTCCCGCGCGGTTGCAGTCTGGCAGCTTTTTGGAAAACTTGTTTTGGCCGTAACTTTCAAACCGTAACTCCGTTTTTGATGAATAAACTACCGTTGAAAACGTAATGAGATTTACTTTAAAATGGTGAAGTTTTGAAATACTGAATCAAATTTTAATTTGGTTCAAAATGATGGGATAGCGCGTATGTCTCGTTATACATGCGTGTGATAGTTGCAATTGGATGGGGAACCATGTAAACTTGTCATATATGGATATATTATGTTATATGATGTTGTTTAGAGTATGAATTGTTGATATTATTGATTAGATATGTGCTAACTTGAGATATGATATTCTCAGGTAATAAGAGAACGAAGAAGGCTCAGTAATATAAGACTTCTGAGTTCTTGCTGTTTATCAGGTGAGTGGGACTATCTTAACTGTTGTATGTATGTAGTAGCGGGTTATGCTACTGTTATCATGCCATGTTATACCTGATGAGTTAGCATATGATGTTTATGCTTATGTGATGATTATGTGCACTTGGGTATTATCGGCTATGATTTCTAGTCGGTAATCAGCTTTGGGTATAAAGCTGAGCATAAGGTCAACCTTGCTGTCAGGTTGGGTTTAAGAGTTACTATTCATGTAGTATAGTTTGAATTATGCATCTCCTGCGTCCGGATTACTATGCGTGGGAGACAGTAACAGGAACTTTCGGTAAACTCTAGCTCGATCAACTAGTAGTTAATGGCCCGTACAAGTCGCCGAACCTAGTGTTACCATTTTGGTTTACCTTGTTGATAATATGTCATTGTGCTTACCTTGATGCTAGCTACCTATGTATAACAACCCGGAAATTTCCAATTAAATTTAAACTAAACTTCGTTAAATTTAAACTAAACTTCGACTGTTCCCAACTATTCACGAACAACCGGTTATAAAATATATGTAAATATATATGTGTGTGTATACACATCATTATTATCATTATTATCAAGTATTATAATTATTATTATTATTAATAATTATCATTATCATTAATATAATTACTAATATATTACTAATATATTAGTATTAGTATTAATACTTAACAATTAATAAAATATCATCATTATTATTATTAATATTATTATTACCAAAATTATTATTATTATCTTTTTTATAAATTATTAATATCATTTTTATCACAAATCATTATCATTTACGAATATTATTATTAAAAATATTATTAATAATAACATTTATAATGATTATTATCATTATTATTAATTATAAGTAAAATTATCATTTTTATTATTAGTATTGCTATTTTACAACTTATTATTATCATTAATGTTATTATTATTATTTGTATTTGTATTATTATTAATATAATTATTAATTATTAATTATTAATATTAAATAAAAAAATTAAATTAGGTCACACTACAATACAATCTCAATTGAGTCAGATTTCCAAAACAAATATGTGGATCAATTAGGTATTAGGTAACCGTGATCTACAACCTGCCTTCTACTATTTTTTTTAGGCATCGTGATATTTTTTTAATTATCGTGCTGTATGTATTTTTTTTTTATTCTTCCTGATTCAAAACCAAGTCGACATCTACTCAATTACATAGCGATCGATCAACTCAGTTTATTTATAAAACCCAAACGATTTCTCCATCATCATTATCAACAAAAACTTCTGTTTGATTGAAATTTAACAGAAATATAAATATATATATATATATATATATATATATATATATATATATATATATATATAGATAGATGTCGTATACCTCTTTTTCTTGTTCAATTATCCACAAGCTCGAAATCTAAATCCATTTCAAAAACTATAAATGTGGTTTTGTTAGGAATCCTCTAAGGAAACTATCTGCAAAATTTGAGGTTCCAACTCTTTCTATCGATCATGAATTTCGGAGTCAAACTTTAGAAATAAAAAGTCAACTGTTTTGTTCATAGCAAAATTCACGTTCATTTTGATGTTTCTTGATCAATTGATGATTCTAATAGTTTCTAGGAGGGATTTGGAAACTATTTCGTGAAGGAATCGTTACTTAAAAACTTCTAAAAATCGAAATCAAGTTTTCTTTTTTTTTAAAAACTAGCGACAGCAGCACTTTGCTGCTACTATTTTGTTTATTTATTTTTTTTGTTTTGTTAAAACAATCCAACAATCAAATGTGTGTTATGTTTTCGTTTTAAAGCTAAATAAGTAATTCGATGCTAAGATAGTTCCCTGGTCGACTAAGTTGTGGAAGAAGAAGAAACAGAATTAAACGGTTTAAGATAAAATAAAAGAGCATATTAAATAGAAATATAGAGACAGAAGGATGGTAGAGGTTGTTAGCGGGCTAGCTTGAGGTCGCGGGTTCAAGTCCGGTTCGTAGCGTTATATTTTTAATCCAACTATTAAGGTAGTTTTTCATTTATTTATCATTATTATTATTATAATTATTATTATTATTACTATTAACATTATTACAAGTATCATTATTAATATCATTAAGGTAATTATTAAGAATATCAATATGATTAAAATTATTATTATTATCATTATTGTTATTACTAGTATTAGTATTATTATTATTAATAACATGATTTTCAAAACTATTATTATCGTAATTATTATTAATATCATTATAATCAATACTAGAATTATAATAACTATATGTTTATCATTATCATCATTATTAATATTATTACTACTATTGTTAATATTATTATTATTATGTTAACAACTATTATTTCTTACAAATACCATAATATTACCTATATTATATTTTAATATTATATTAATTATATTTATATAATATTATACATATAAATATATTAATGAAAGACTTACTATATTAATGAACTAATGATGAAAATGAGTTAACGTATATTTAAAATATATAAAAACAAATATATATAAATATATAATTATATCACTAATAATTATATACAAATTTATTTGATTTGAATTTATATGTTTTAAAATATATAAAACTGATATAGGTTCGTGAATCCAAGGACAACTCCACACTTGTTCAGTACCATCATACACGAATTTACTACAAACTATCGTAACGTATCGTGAGTTCATCTGCTCCCTTTTTATATATTTTTGGGCTGAGAATACATGCGCAACTTTTATAACTGTTTTACACGTATCAAATATTAAACTGTGATATGTCAGGCTATGACCAGCAAGTCCCCAACCGACAAGTATAAACGATAACTTGTACGGGGCAAACTTGAAAGTCTAGTCTAAATATCAGTACCAACTATTAAACTGTGATATGTTGGGCTATGACCAGCAAGTCCCCAACCGACAAGTATAAACGATAACTTGTACGGGGTAAACTTGAAAGTCTAGTCTAAATATCAGTACCAACTGTTAAACTATGTTATACCCGGCTATGTCCGACTAAGTCCCTACATTGATATTTTTAATTGCTGCGGCATTCTTAATTATTGGGGATAGGCCTATCGGGAGTAACGTCCCCGATACATTTGACTAAGTCTTTGTATTACTTGATAATGAAATTAAACGACAAGGACAGAACAACTTGTCACGGGGCAAACAACGTTTAGTCTAAATATCACGCACTGGCATAACTTTTTTTTGATCCTACGGGAGATCAACTTGACTGGATCTGAGTGATCTACTTATGAACACAAATCTTGTGTTCTAACACTATTACTGAAATCATTATTTATTACAAACCTATGAACTCACTCAATCTCGTGTTGACTTTTTAAGCATGTTTATTCTCAGGTACTTAAATATTGCTTCCGCTGTATATCTACTGCTTTGATGATGATTGCTTGCTATGCTTGGAGTCTTCATTACATATCATATCAATTAAAGACATATTTATCTTCCGCTGCAAAACTCAACAAAACGTCTCATGTGGAGTGGTTCACATTTATACAACTGTGATTTGATATAATTAGACACAAATTCCCCACGCTCTATTTGGGGGTGTCACAGATTGGTATCAGAGCAGGATGTTGTAGAGAACCAGGATTGCATTTTATGTGTGCCTTATACAATTAGGTACCTTAGCAATGTAGGACTACAACTTTCCCTGACCATAGTGCCTTTAATTGTTGCCTTTAACTGTTAAATGCTACACTATGCCTTAGAAACTATGCTTATTAAATTCTTTAATATTTCTTAGAATGCCGAGCCAATCAGAGAACTCTGTCTACTCTCCAATTATGCCACCACATTCAAATGCGATACCTGTTGATTCTGCTGACTCTGGCTCTAATCACTCACCGGTATATAAACCAACGAGTACTTCTGAATGGGAAGCTATTCAAAGCCTTCCTAACTACAATGGTGACTACTCAGGCTACGAGCCCGAAAAAGAGCCTATTGAGGAATCGTCTAAAAACTTATCTCTAAAGAGAAAGAAAACCGAAACCGCTACTGCTGATAAAGCCGGTCCATCAAAAAGGGCTAGCTCACCATCTCGTGAAAACATCGCTCAGATAGAGGCGCGTCTAAATAACCTAGAGAAAGAAAACAAAATCTTGAAAGAAATCATCATAAAATCCTTCAAAACTCGAACCGAAAGGCTAGAAGAACTTGTAAAGTATAACACAGAAAAAGTGATGGAGAAGGTGATGAAAGTGAAGGACGATGAAGAACGCAATAACCGCTGGGGAAAGCAATCTCTTACCTATTTGAGAGAAGATGTCGACCTTAGATTTAAGATGGAGGAAGACCACATGAATAGTCAACTTTCTATGAGGGACTACATGTACCATGTAATCAACAATGATGTTTCCAATCTTTATAATAACCTTGAGTATCTTTATGAGGAACAAAAGGAGAAGAACGAGAAAGTTGAAAAGTTTATGAAGACGGTTGAGGAAGAGAAAAAGAAATATGAAGACTACTTCAATCTTAATATTTCCTAGTTATTTTCTACCTATGCAAAGGCTAGGCCTTAAACTATTTCTATCCCCGAATCGTGTAATAAGAATGCTTGTTTAAAGCCTCGTTCTTAATAAAATAAAGTGTTTCGCTTATATCATATTCATCTTTATTCCACTTAATTTTTTTTCCAAACTTATGACCTATCAGATTTATCAAACTTCTATATGTTATTGAAGATAATGGTTCGTCCACAAGCTCCTGCTACTACTTCAAACACTCACGTATCTTATGCCTTTATGCATCGATTTGCGAACCGGAAAATGTCACTAGGTTATCACAGTATACGAATTGAAATTCTTTAATCAATATCTGGTTACAAATCTCAACACGTCATACCACCATTATTACATAAATGGATGACACATCATATCTTATCATCATATCTATCCCAGTAAACTTTGTCTACCACTTTTCCTAAATTTCCAATTACGGAAATCTTTTTGCTATAAATACGTATTCAAGGAGACGAATATATCATTCAGTATTCAATACCCATTTCATATCAAACCCTATTCCAAACACATAATATGAATTTCTCTAACTCCTCGAGCTCCCACGGCAGTGTAACCGGAACAAACGAACCAATCAGCCATCATCTTTTTTGGATGAATTGGGGATGGGTTCGTAGCTGACTCAATCAATGGAGGCAAGAAGAAGGTGATCCCTTCCACCAACCGAATTCACCTCTTGGCGAAGAACCTGAAGCACTTACCGGCGAACCAGTTCGAAACACCATTTTCTCTCTTCTTTCCAGGGTATCCCGTCACGAATATATAATATCGAAGATTCTAGATCTTATTCACCCCCTTGTTCCAACTGCCAATCATCCCGGAATAGTAGAAGAAGTCAACGAGCTTCGCGCTCGAGTAGTGGCTCTGGAGAATATGGTGCAAAACCTACGAACACCAGCAGCAGCACCAGCAGCATAACCAGTACCATCAGTACCATCAACATCACCACCAACAACATCAGCTTCATCAACAACAACATCCGCATTCCACGCCTCAACATCACACTCAGTACCTCAAACATCAACATGATACACCCCATAGATACCAAGGAATATTAGTAATAATGAGTTAAGATGTATTGACTCATTCTTCGTGAAGAATTATATGTATACCTTATATACATATATGATTTGGAACAATAATAAATCTTGTCGTACTAAGCAATTACGTGTGAATTTCAACTAGTATGTACTACTTGGTTAATTCATATCACTAATATGATATGATGTACACCTTTCGTTAATGATTTAACAATTGTTAATCACTGCTTCAGCACAATAAACTCCATTTCATAATGAATCAAGTGTAACGATGAATGTATTAATTCATAACTTCATTAGCAAAATATTTCGCGACAATTATGAAATCTCTAAGGTTTTGGAAATTATTTACTCTCGTTCCAAACCACAAATCAGATGAGTTTAATATATATTAACTCATTAAATCCATGATTACATCTGAAGAATACATATATGAACGTATATCTTCATAAAGATTGTAAATTCTGTTGTACAAACTGTTAATTGTGAAAATATTTTAACGGGTAGGTAATACCCGAGAAATATTTACTTCTCACATTAATACACGGTACATTCTTCAATTTTGATTCATAAATCATTAAATATACGCACTACCTTCACAATGATACACAATCATCTTCATACAAAATCAATTACACATTCTGAAATTAACATATCGGAATTCAAGTAAAGCTTTAGCTGGTGTTATCTTCCTAAAGATTACTACATTCATGAATTATATTCATTCGTATTCTGCAATGAATTGTCACATCAAACCACTGAAATTATCATTCATTACTTTTGAAATCAACAACGCCTATTCGCTAACCATTAGATCCGTTGACGATTACAATCAGCGTTTAATCATCTAAAATAAAATTTCTTGAATCCATCTCGGATTGATAAACAATGATTCAGAAATGGTAGCATTAAATGCAGAGGAAACAAAAGAATTGTCCTCATCATTGGATCTTAGAAATTCTAAGATATCACCGTATCTTTCGTTATAAATATCCTCTATATTTCTGAAGATATCTTTATAACGATTCTTGTTAGCAATTTGCGATATCTTTATCACATCATAAAGGAAACTGTTTTAGTTTCTATATTCTGTAAAATTCAAGTTTAAATTATGAATGATTTGAAGTAGTATTGGGAATTGAAGCATGAGTTAGTATAATATAATGACGTCAGGCCAACGTGATTATATTACAGTAAGTCATGCTAAATTTTTAATGGAATATGATGATTCATAGACTTTATAATCATCATTTGCCATGTTACACGACTCTTACATTCTATTTAAACTCTAAACATATCAAGAAAATAATTTTTCTTGATAGTTCTATCTTTTCCGGATATTCTGGTAATATGACAAATCAAATCGTGCTATTACCTTTTCTTCTGCTTTGAATATCATGATCATTCGAAACTTTATACCTATGAATTCTGGACCGTTACTTGCTTTACAAAAGCATGAAGCTTCGACATATAAGGGAAAATATAAAGCCCGATAACAACACCAAAATTACAAACCGTGTATATCAATGCGTATAGCAATATAAAGACACGGGAGAACTAAAAACACAGTAAATGCTAGAGCATAATAGAAGTAAACAGACTCCTCTGGTGGGAGTTGGAAAAGAAGGAAGATTGTGGCGATAACCAACATAAGGTCAAGAACAAGAACTGGATTGAGCATATTAACAAATTTTTTGGAAATATGAATTGAAGAAAGAAATTATAGAAGTAGTGAAGATAATGAAACGGAAGAAGCTAATTTATAGCAAAATTCCAGACACAGCAATCGAGGCAATTCACCACATTTAATTAAAGAAAATCCTAATTTCCGTAATTACCGGAGAATAAAATCTTATAAAGATTTTGAAGATTTCTTTAAATCCCTTAAATTCCGGAAATCAACTTTAACTATGTCAAAAGTTAAGGCGAACATTTAATCTTCTCATTTACTCTTTTGTGATAGCTTCGTTTATACTCTTTCTATAATCAAATTACGTTATCCATATTATTTAATGTCGATAAAACTCTAATTCATCATTCTTGTTGTAAAGAATGACGATCTCTATCAAATTTCATGACTATGATTTTCATGAACTCCTCTCTGTTTTGTCTGCCCTAATATTGCAGCATAAACGCTCAAGGTTTTAAATGAGCTCAATATTATTCATAACACATTTCATGTATCCAATTTACTGAAATGACTTGCATAACATCATCATTTTGAATGATCTCTGCATTAATGATAAAATGCACTTCGTAAAAGAACCTATAGAGATTATGGTTTGTATGACTTAAACGCTTGAAACAAAACAATATTCTATCCGTTGGAAAACACGCAAGGCCCCGAACATACCTGGGAACGTGAAGACCAAACAAAACGTAAATATTCTCGTCTATGTACGAACAACGCCGACTGATGGCAACAACTAAATTTCGGGACTAAATTTCTTTTAACGGGTAGGTACTATAACAACCCGAAAATTTCCAATTTTCCAATTAAATTTAAACTAAACTTCGTTAAATTTAAACTAAACTTCGACTGTTCCCAACGATTCACGAACAACCGGTTATAAAATATATGTAAATATATATGTGTGTGTATATACATCATTATTATCATTATTATCAAGTATTATAATTATTATTATTATTATTAATTATCATTATCATTAATATAATTACTAATATATTACTAATATATTAGTATTAGTATTAATACTTAACAATTAATAAAATATCATCATTATTATTATTAATATTATTATTACCAAAATTATTATTATTATCTTTTTTATAAATTATTAATATCATTTTTATCACAAATCATTATCATTTACGAATATTATTATTAAAAATATTATTAATAATAACATTTATAATGATTGTTATCATTATTATTAATTATAAGTAAAATTATCATTTTTATTATTAGTATTGCTATTTTACAACTTATTATTATCATTAATGTTATTATTATTATTTGTATTTGTATTATTAATAATATAATTATTAATATTAAATAAAAAAAAATTAAATTAGGTCACACTACAATACAATCTCAATTGAGTCAGATTTCCAAAACAAATATGTGGATCAATTAGGTATTAGGTAACCGTGATCTACAACCTGCCTTCTACTATTTTTTTAGGCATCGTGATATTTTTTTAATTATCGTGCTGTATGTATTTTTTTTTATTCTTCCTGATTCAAAACCAAGTCGACATCCACTCAATTACATAGTGATCGATCAACTCAGTTTATTTATAAAACCCAAACGATTTCTCCATCATCATTATCAACAAAAACTTCTGTTTGATTGAAATTTAACAGAAATATAATATATATATATATATATATATATATATATATATATATATATATATATATATATAGATGTCGTATACCTCTGTTTCTTGTTCAATTATCCACAAGCTCGAAATCTAAATCCATTTCAAAAACTATAAATGTGGTTTTGTTAGGAATCCTCTAAGGAAACTATCTGCAAAATTTGAGGTTCCAACTCTTTCTATCGATCACGAATTTCAGAGTCAAACTTTAGAAATAAAAAGTCAACTGTTTTGTTCATAGCAAAATTCACGTTCAATTTGATGTTTCTTGATCAATTGATGATTCTAATAGTTTCTAGGAGGGATTTGGAAAATATTTCGTGAAGGAATCGTTACTTAAAAACTTCTAAAAATCGAAATCAAGTTTTCTTTTTTTTAAAAACTAGCGACAGCAGCACTTTGCTGCTACTATTTTGTTTATTTATTTTTTTTGTTTTGTTAAAACAATCCAACAATCAAATGTGTGTTATGTTTTCGTTTTAAAGCTAAATAAGTAATTCGATGCTAAGATAGTTCCCTGGTCGACTAAGTTGTGGAAGAAGAAGAAACAGAATTAAATGGTTTAAGATAAAATAAAAGAGCATATTAAATAGAAATATAGAGACAGAAGGATGGTAGAGGGTGGTAGCGGGCTAGCTTGAGGTCGCGGGTTCAAGCCGGTTCGTGGCGTTATATTTTTAATCCAACTATTAAGGTAGTTTTTCATTTATTTATCATTATTATTATTATTATAATTATTATTATTATTACTATTAACATTATTACAAGTATCATTATTAATATCATTAAGGTAATTATTAAGAATATCAATATGATTAAAATTATTATTATTATCATTATTGTTATTACTAGTATTAGTATTATTATTATTAATAACATGATTTTCAAAACTATTATTATCGTAATTATTATTAATATCATTATCATCAATACTAGAATTATAATAACTATATGTTTATCATTATCATCATTATTAATATTATTACTACTATTGTTAATATTATTATTATTATGATAACAACTATTATTTCTTACAAATACCATAATATTACCTATATTATATTTTAATATTATATTAATTATATTTATATAATATTATACATATAAATATATTAATGAAAGACTTACTATATTAATGAACTAATGATGAAAATGAGTTAACGTATATTTAAAATATATAAAAACAAATATATATAAATATATAATTATATCACTAATAATTATATACAAATTTATTTGATTTGAATTTATATGTTTTAATATATATAAAACTGATATAGGTTCGTGAATCCAAGGACAACTCCACACTTGTTCAGTACCATCATACACGAATTTACTACAAACTATCGTAACGTATCGTGAGTTCATCTGCTCCCTTTTTATATATTTTTGGGCTGAGAATACATGCGCAACTTTTATAACTGTTTTACACGTATCAAATATTAAACTATGATATGTCGGGCTATGACCAGCAAGTCCCCAACCGACAAGTATAAACGATAACTTGTACGGGGCAAACTTGAAAGTCTAGTCTAAATATCAGTACCAACTATTAAACTGTGATATGTTGGGCTATGACCAGCAAGTCCCCAACTGACAAGTATAAACGATAACTTGTACGGGGTAAACTTGAAAGTGTAGTCTCAATATCAGTACCAACTGTTAAACTATGTTATACCCGGCTATGTCCGACTAAGTCCCTACATTGATATTTTTAATTGCTGCGGCATTCTTAATTATTGGGGATAGGCCTATCGGGAGTAACGTCCCCGATACATTTGACTAAGTCTTTGTATTACTTGATAATGAAATTAAACGACAAGGACAGAACAACTTGTCACGGGGCAAACAACGTTTAGTCTAAATATCACGCACTGGCATAACTTTTTTTTGATCCTAAGGGAGATCAACTTGACTGGATCTGAGTGATCTACTTATGAAAACAAATCTTGTGGTCTAACACTATTATTGAACTCATTATTTATTACAAACCTATGAACTCACTCAACCTCGTGTTGACTTTTTAAGCATGTTTATTCTCAGGTACTTAAATATTGCTTCCGCTGTATATCTACTGCTTTGATGATGATTGCTTGCTATGCTTAGAGTCTTCATTACATATCATATCAATTAAAGACATATTTATCTTCTGCTGCAAAACTCAACAAAACGTCTCATGTAGAGTCGTTCTCGTTTATACAACAGTCATTTGATATAATTAGACACAAATTCCCGAGGCTCTATTTGGGGGTGTCACACTATGACTGTTAGAATAATTCTATTCACTTAGCTTTATGCTAACCCCCCACAGTTTCTCCCTTGCAGGTTAAGTTTTGCATGCTATAGTTCGGGGAGTGGTTGCTTTTGGATATGTTTGACAGGCTACAGTTTGATGTTTATATTTTGATACCTATATGTGTGTAAAAGCTTTTGGTTAACGTAACACCTGGATGATTGTAATAACTATGATTTAGTTAATTACTACGTATGATTTGTAAATATCAATATATTATGTTTCTGTTGTGATTTTAAAAAAATTGTATGGTGTTACAAGTTGGTATCAGAGCGTAGGTTTGCCAACGTGTACATATGGATGTCATGTTCCCAAACCTTGCTTATGTTGTGTAAAACATATCCGTGGGGTAGAGTTAAGTGAATGTGGAAGTTGTATGTTAGTCTTAGGTACTAACAAGTTATCCACTAAGCTTTGGTGAGATGATGTTCAGTACAGGTTAAAGATGACTGACGGACAACAGAATGTTCATGCTCCCCCGACCCCTGGTATCTTCAGAGCTCTGACAGAGGGTGAAATTTCTGATGAAGATCAAGGAGATTACATCCAGAGGTTAGAAAGTGAGCTACATAAAGCTCGGGAAAAGATTACAGAACTAGAAAATACTCTTCTTACACGTGACTTAAGAGCAAATGCGGAACCGCAACCTCCGGGTTTTCCATTTCCCCAACGTGGGCCTACATCCACTGGAAATTCATCGCAGCAACAACAACAACAGTACCAGTTTCCGTTACCTCCTCAATTCCAAACACCACAGCCTAACCAGATACCCCTCCAAACTGGAAACCAATATCCTAACCAGTTTATGTACACTTACCCATTACAAATGATACCGCAACCAGTTGCTGAAACCCGAAAGAAATGTACATTCAAACAATTCATGGATTGTAAACCCCCAGAGTATTCTGGAAGTACAAACCCGACAGACACCTTAGATTGGCTGTGTGAAGTAGATCGAGCATTGGATGCTTGTCAATGCGAACCTGAATTGTGTGTTACTTATGCAAGCTGACTTTTGAAAAAGAAAGCAATGGGCTGGTGGGATTCTTTGACCGCCCAGGTGTCCAAAGAACAGTTGAGTCAAGTCACGTGGGAACAATTTTCAGCCAAGGTGTGCGAGCAATATTGTACTCTTTACGAAATCTCCAAGATGAAGCGGGAGTTTATGAATTTAAGAATGACTGAGCAGATGCCAATTGATGATGTGATCGAAAAACAATAATGGCTTCCTGACGAACAATCCAGAATTGAAAAGTTTGTTGAAATGATTCTGCCTGAATACCGATCAATGGTGAGATTAGCAACAACCTTGTCTCAAGCGTTTGCTATGGCAAAAATGGTGGAAGGAGATGTCAAAGCCACCAAGAGTAAATAGAGAGAGCAGGTGTCGCAACCAAAACAAGCGACAAGCCAGACGATCCAAATGAGTAGTAAATCTAGAAGATCTCATGGTAACCAACAAAGAGGTAGGGTTACTCAAAGCAGTGGTAGTAATTTGAGTCAGAAAATGTGGTGCAATGTGTGTAGGTCAACACACGCTGGACCCTGTACAGAGTCGACAAAAGGTGTATAAGGTGTGGAACGATGGGTCATGATGTTCAAGTTTGTTCATTTCGAGAAAATGTTTGTTGGAATTGCAAAAAATCGGGTCATCGATCAGCTGATTGTCCTTCTGCAAGGCGAGCGAGCTCTGGGTAGGGGTCGAAGCAAGAACAATGTCAGTCGGAGGATCATCTGCTTCTTCAACGGGACAGAAGCGAAATAATCCTCACCACCTGAAGCAAGAGCCTTTCAAATGTCGGTTGATACAGCTACTGAAACCGACGATGCGATTACCGGTATGTTTCTGATAAATTCTTCGCCGGCTCGTGTGTTATTTGATTATGGAGAGAATCGCTCTTTTATGTCTGTTACATTATGTGATAAGTTGAAATTGCCTATTAACGTATTATCTGAACCTTTAAGAATAGAAGTGGGTGATGGTAGAACGGTTCCAGTCACAACCTTTATGTCTGGAGTAACCATTGAAATAGATCGAAATGAATTCCCTATGACTTGTCTTGTTATGCCTATACCGAACTTTGATGTCGTATTAGGTATGGATTGGTTAAGCCGCCATAAGGCAAGTATAAAATGTGATAAGAAAATAATTCATTTTCCTTTGGCCGATGGGACACGGACTGTGGCCCGAGGTGAACGGGGCGGGTTTAATTGTCCATTAATTTCGATGATGAAAGCTAAGAAATCGTTAGAAAAGGGGTGTGATTCGTTTCTAGCATATGTGATCGATGCAAAGAAAGAGAAGAAATCCGTGTTCGATATCCCGATAGTGTTCGAATTCCCAGAAGTCTTCCTAGATGAATTGCCGGGTTTACCGCCAGTTAGGGAAGTAGAATATAAAATCGAGTTGTTGCCAGGATCCACACTAGTTGCTAAAGCTCCGTATCAATTAGCACCGTCCGAGATTCGTGATATGATGTCACAAATGCAAGAGTTGCTAGATCGTGGGTTTATTCGGCCAAGTTCTTCTCCATGGGGTGCTCCAGTGTTGTTCGTGAAGAAGAAAGACGGAACTCTCCGTATGAGCATTGATTACTGAGAACTAAATAAAAGAACGGTGAAGAATAAGTACCCGTTGCCGAGAATTGATGATCTGTTTGATCAGCTACAAGGGGCATCGTACTTCTCTAAAATTGATCTACGATCAGGTTATCATCAGGTTCGAGTAGCCGAGGAAGATATTCCAAATATAGCTTTTCGTACAAGATACGGTCACTATGAGTTTTTTAGTTATGCCGTTCGGGTTGACAAATGCGCCAGAAATATTCATGGATTTAATGAATCGAGTGTGCAGACAGTTTCTCGACAAATTCGTGATAGTATTTATCGATGATATTTTGATTTATTCAAAGACAGAATCAGAACACGCTACACATCTAAGGCAAGTATTAGAACTACTGAAACGGGAAAAGTTGTACGCCAAGTTTTCTAAATGTGAGTTCTGGTTAAGAGAAGTGCAGTTTTTGGGTCACGTTATCTGCCAAGAGGGTATCAAAGTCGACTCGTCTAAGATAGAAGCGGTAATGAATTGGAATTCACCGAAGACTCTGATAAAGATTAAGAGTTTTCTAGGTTTAGCCGGTTACTACCGAAGGTTTATTAAAGATTTCTCAAAGATCGTAGGTCCTTTGACCAAGTTAACCAGGAAAGATGTAACTTTTCGATAGAGCGATGAACAAGAAAATGCCTTCCAGACATTGAAACGGTTGTTGTACCAAGCTCCGATTTTAGCATTACCTGAGGGTAAAGAAAATTTCGTTGTGTATTGTGATGCGTCATTAGCTGGATTGGGTTGTGTGTTAATGCAGAGATACAAAGTTATTGCCTATGCCTTAAGACAGTTAAAAAATCATGAGAAGAATTATCCGACACATGATCTAGAGTTGGCTGCGGTTGTGTTTGCATTAAAATTATGAAGACATTACCTTTGCGGCACTCATTGTGTGATTTGTACTGACCATAAGAGTCTTCAGCATATCTTCTCACAGAAAGAATTAAACATGCATCATATACGGTGGCAAGAGTTGATCAAGGATTATGATTGTGAGATTCGTTATCATCCAGGAAAGGCAAATGTAGTTGCAGATGCTTTGAGTCGAAAGAAATCCACTGACAATGTAAAATTTATGCGAATTGAAATTGTGTCAGATTTGATTGATCGGTTAAAGATAGCCCAATTAGAAGCTTTGAAGGAAGAACATTTGAAATCAGAGATATTAGTAAAGCGAAAAGTGAATTTAATTGATGATTCTCGTGGATTAAAGACTTTCAGTAACAGAATTTGGGTTCCCTTGCACGGAGGGTTGAGGAATTTAATCTTGAATGAAGCGCATAAATCGAGATTGTCTATCCATCTTGGAAGTACAAAGATGTATCATGATCTGAAACCTTTATATTGGTGGCCAACAATGAAGAAAGATATCGCGTATTACGTGGAAAAGTGTCATATATGCGCTCAAGTAAAAGCTGAACATCAGAAACCTTACGGGTCATTACGTCATATTGAGATTCCTCAGTGGAAGTGGGAGCACATAACGATGGATTTTGTAACAAAGTTACCCCGAACCTAGAAAGGTCATGACATGATTTGGGTGATAGTTGATAGATTCACTAAAAGCGCGCATTTTCTGGCCACAAGTGAGACAACTTCGCTCAGTAAGTTAGCCCAACTATATGTGAATGAGATTATAGTTCGACATGGAATACCATTATCTATTGTATCAGATAGAGATTCGAGGTTCGTGTCTAATTTTTGGCAGAGTTTACCGGAGAATTTGGGTACTCGAGTTAATCTTAGCGCAACGTATCATCCTCAAACAGACGGTCAAAGTGAACGTACTATTCAGACGTGAGAGGATATGTTAAGAGCTTATGTATTAGAGTATGGAGGATCGTGGGATTCTCATCTACATTTGATTGAAATGCTCTATGGTCATCGCTGTAGAACGCTGACATGTTGGTTAGAAACTGGAGAGAAACAGTTTGTGGGTCCAGAGATTGTACAGTTAACTACCGAGAAAGTAGCAATTGCACGCGAGAAATTGAAAGCCGTAAGATATAGATAAAAGATGTATGCCGATCCTCGCAGACAGCCAGTTATTTTCACCGTAGGTGAGCAGGTATACTTGAAAGTATCGCCCTGGAAAAGAGTCATTCGTTTTGGTAAAAAGGGAAATTTAGCTCCGAGGTACATTGGGCCGTTTAGAATACAACAGGTGTTGAATGATCAGACAGTAGTATTAGATCTTCCTGCTGAGTTAGCTGGTATTCACAACACAATCAATGTGTCTTATCTTCGTAAGTGCAAGGTAGACGATGTAAGTCAGATTCTACCACTACAAGATTTGAAAGTTGATATGAATAAGAAGTTAGTAGAAGAGCCTGTAAGAATTGTAGTCAAGAAGATTACTAAGTTACGGCATAAGCAGATACCGATGGTATTAGTTGAGTGGAAGCACAGCTTAGGTTCAAACCTGACATGGGAGACAGAAGAGTTGATGAGAACTCGTTACCCTCGTTTGTTTGAACTTGACCAGATTTCGAGGACGGAATCTCCTTTAAGGGTGGTAGATTTGTAACAACCTCATATTGGGCATAGTGGTAATTGTCCTAGTTACCCATGTGTGTTATTTTATGTTATTTTAATAATTATATGTTTATAATTATTTAATTATATAGTTGAGATCAATTTGTGACAAGGGTAATTGGATGGGGATATGGCGTATGCCTCGTTCTACATGCGTGGAATAGTTGCAATTGGATGGGGAACCATGTAAACTTGTCATATATGGATATATTATGATATATGATATTGTTTAGAGTATGAATTGATGATATTATTGATTAGATATGTGCTAACTTGAGATATGATATTCTCAAGTAATAAGGGAACGGAGAAGGCTCAGTAATATAAGACTTCTGAGTTCTTGCTGTTTATCATGTGACTGGGACTATCTTAACTGTTGTATGTATGTAGTAGCGGGTTATGCTACTGTTGTCCTACCATGTTATACCTGATGAGTTATCATATTATGTTTATGCTTATGTGATGATTATGTGCACTAGGGTATTATCGGCTATGATGTCTAGTCGGTAATCAGCTTTGGGTATAAAGTTGAGCATAAGGTCAACCTTGCTGTCAGGTTGGGTTTAATAGTTACTATTTGTGTAGTATAGTTTGAGTGACACATCCCCTGCGTCCGGATTACTATGCGAGGGAGACAGTAACAGGAACTTTCGGTAAACTCTAGCTCGATCAACTAGTAGTTAATGGCCCGTACAAGCCGCCGAGCCTAGTGTTACCATTCGGGTTTACCTTATTGATGCTATGTCATTGTGATTAGCTTGATGCTAGATACATATTACTGTTATGATAATTCTATTCACTTAGCTTTATGCTAACCCCCAACAGTTTCTCCCTTGCTGGTTAAGTTTTGCATGCTATAGTTTTGGGAGTGGTTGCTTTTGGATATGTTTGACAGGCTACACTCTGATGTTTATATTTTGATACCTATATGTGTGTAAAAGCTTTGGTTAACGTAACACCTGGATGACTGTAATAACTATGATTTAGTTAATTACTATGTATGGTTTGTAAATATCAATATATTATGTTTTCGCTGTGATTTAAAAAAAAAAAATGTACGGTGTTACAGAAGATATGTGTGTCCCCAACCCCCCGTCCTGCCCATATATGCTTTTAATGATATTGAACCAAAATGCATTCTTTTGAGTGTGGAAATTCCACCACCATTTACCCATTAAAGCCAAATTTTTAGCTTTAAGAGAACCAACGTTTAACCCACCTCGAGCATACGAAGACAAAATGGTTTCCCAGCCTACCCACGACATTTTAGAATTTTTATCAGACCTGACCCAAAAGAATTTACGTCTCATACCTTCCAGCAAGTTAATGACACCCAAGGGAGCACGTACTAGGAGGAAAACGTACAACAGGAGACTACTAAGGACTGATTTAATAATAGTGAGCCGACACCAAAAGACATAGATTTCGATTTCCACTCTGCCAACCTACCGTGAACCTTATCAATGTACAGTTCACAATCTTTTAATTTTGTCACTTTGTTCCCAATTGACAACCCGAGATACATCAACGGAAAGTCACCCGTACTACAACCCATAACCGAAGCCATATGTTAACAACAATCTTTTGAAACCCCAACCCCAAATAATGAGCTTTTCAAAAAATTCAATTTAAGGCCCGAAAACTTCTCAAAACACTTCAAGATTTTATGAGTTTTATTGTATTTCTCCGACTCCAATCCCAAAATAGGATAGTATCATCGGCATATTGAAGTTTTGAAGCCATAATATTATCTCTACGTATTTCAACCCCTTTGAACATATTTTTCTCAATTGCACTCTTGATTAGAAGATTTAAACTCTCCGAAGCTATGATAATTAGGTAAGGGGATAACGGATCTCCTTACCTTACTCCTCTCTTAAGTACAAACTCTTTTGTTGGGGACCCGTTAATAAGGATGGATACGGAAGCCGACTTGATACATGAACCAATCCAAAATATCCATCTATCACCGAAACCCATAACTTTCAGGACACCTAGGATATACTCCCAGTTCAAACTATCAAATGCTTTGGCAAAATCTTCCTTGAAAACTAAACTTTTACATTTTCGGATTTTTAGCTCCTCAATTATTATATCATTAGCAACCAAGATACCATCAACTATGTAGTGTCCTTTAATAAATGTACCATGCTCTTGACTAACAAGTTGTGGTATCACCCTTTTTAGACGAATAGCTAGGATTTTAGCTATTATTTTGTAAAAACTTCCAAGCAAAGTAATAGGTCAGTAAACACCGAGACCCACCGGATCCTTTTTTTTGGGAATAAGAGTTAGAAAAGACGCATTACATCCATTTAACAAGGACTTATGTTCCTAGAACCAATATAAAGCATTAAAGAGATCATTTTTCACAAGCCACCAAAACCGTTTATAGAACTTAAAGTTAAACCCATCCGAGCCTGGGGCTTTCGAATCATTATAATCTTTTAACGAGGCCCACACTTCCGATTCACTTAAAGGATGCTCAAGATATTCAGCATCACTGCTGTTGATCGATTTAAAGTTTAACTCATGAAGCCCTTCCAGATTAGGTTTGCATCACCCACCGTTCTGGAAACTTTTCTTGTAGAATCTGAAGATTTCTTCATTAATTAGAGTGGGTGATTCCTGCCATATACAGTCTGACAGGCCACAGATCTTTGTCTTATTCAAATTACGCCGAATACATGAATGGAAGTATTTCGTATTGTCACCACCCTCAGCCGCCCATTTTAATCTAGCTTTTTGTGACATTTAACTTTATCCAACTGCAACCATTTGCACCTTTGACCTTTGGAATTTAAGAGGATGAAGTTTCATGGATGAAAAGTTAGGGTTTATGAATTTGAGAATGGATGAAGATAAATTTGTGTACATGAAGTTTTATGTGTATGAATCGAATCTGTTTTGTATGTAAAATGATAAAATGACGAAAATACCCACACATGTATGCACATGATACAATTTAACAGCGAATGTTAACGACACCCCTATTTATTATTAACTTTTGAAATATATATATATATATATATATATATATATATATATATATATATATATATATATATATATGAATAAAATAGATTACCAAAAATAAGAAAATAGGTAAAATAGATTACCTTTTTTATGTAATTTTCCCTAAAACTTTAGGTCTCTATGACTTCATTCACATTTCATATTTAATTTTTAAGCATAAAAAAGTAGTATAATACTTGACATTTTAATATATTTATAAATATAAATGTCTCACGCTTATGCTTTAGTAGCAAATATTAAATTGACAAAGAAAATGTCAAAATAGTTATGAGATAACTTAGTTAAAAACGCTTATATATATATATATATGTATATATATATATGTATATATATATATGTATATATATATATATATATATATATATATATATATATATATATGTGTATATATATATATATATATATATATATATATATGTATGTGTGTGTGTGTGTGTGTATGTGTGTGTATGACGCCCCGTACAAAACCATCGTGTACGGTTCATCAACAACATGATCTGTGACGACCCGGAAATTTTTGACCAAATTTAAACTTAATCTTTATATTATTTCGACACGATAAGCAAAGTCTGTAATGTTGAGTCTCGAAAATTTTGAACTGTTTCATATATTCATTTGACCTTCGACTATTCCCGACGATTCACGAACCACTATCTGTAAATAAATACATATATATTTAAATACATATATATATATATATATATATATATATATATATATATATGTATATATATATATATGTATATATATATATATGTATATATATATATATATATATATATATATATATATATATATATATATATATATATATATATATATGCCGCTTGATGCACGAACCATTACCCCTTAATAAACGATTTTGCTGCGGATCCGAACATGCCGCTTGATGGCTTCCTCAAGGACGGATTTTAATTTGAACAGTTAACCATTTGCGCCGTAAATCCTGTGCTTAGGCAGGCAATTGTAATTATATTTGTATCTTTTGCATGCGTCTTTGTTATATTGTTTGTATATCGCGAATCAAAACAAAATTTATACCGCATGCCTATGCGCGTAAGTTAACCAAAACTCACGCGCATACGCGAGTACTGCGTAAAATAAACCAATACTTCAGCGATTTCACCCTTAGTGGTTTAGACTCAAAAGCTGCTGCGTTCTTGCTTTGTCATGTGCTAGAGGTGCACTTTAGCTGTATGGTAAGCAACGCAACTAAAAACAAACCACTGCTTTTATACTTTAGAGTTCCTCAAGCAAACCAATGCGAGAGTAAATACGCACAAGCAAACCAATGCTTGTATTTTTAAGTCGACTTGGCAGCCATCTAGTCTACGTGGTGCTTGGTTAGGGAAAAACCAATTCCCTTCACCTGCCATTAGTGTCTAGCCTTGTAACCAAACAGGCTTCTGCCACACGGGGGCTAGAGGACACCCCTTAAGTAGGCAGGAACCGCATATAAAAAAGAAAGATATATACAAAAAGAGTATGCGCGAGTAATATTTTAATTGGCATTAAGCATGATTACAACCACGACACATCCAAACGGACGGAAATTACATGGGAAAAAATAATGTGCTAAAATATTTGGAGTGATCAGGTCCAACCTGCTACATGTAACATTTTTTCAACAACGTCGCGTGCCAAGTGTGTTTCACAGGTTTTCCATCTAATGTTGCGAGATGGTATGCCCTGGTGTTGCTTGCTCCCACTACCTTGTATGGACCTTCCCAACGGGGGGCCCAACTTCCCAGTATCCTCCGCATGACTTGCACCATTTTGACGCCAAACTAGATCCCCGCACTTATAAGAGCGCGAACACACACGCTGGTTATAGTACTTTGCGATTTTCTGTTTATTATTAGCTTCGCTAACTGCCGCAGATAGTCTGCGTTCTTCCAGAAAATTAAAATTCTCCCGCAAAGCTTCTGAGTTGTTTTATTCATCGAAATTTTGTACACAGAACGTTGGTACCCCGATCTCTGCGGGTACAACAACTTCTGATCCATAGACCAAACTGAACGGAGTCTCACCAGTGCTTGCTTTGGGTGTTGTTCTATGTGCCCATAATACCTTTGGTTAGGGGTGTTCACGGTCCAGTTTGGTCCGGTTTTGACTAAATCTCAAACCAAACCGACGTTCACGGTTTCTAGATATGTCAAACCAAACCAGACCGAGAATGCCGGATGGTTTGGTACGGTTTGGAGTGGTCCGGTTTAACGGTTTCAAGTTCTTTTTTCTTTCTTTTATATTCATATTATTTTGTGTATATTTGTCTCGATTTGGAACGTTACGGTTGTTAAATTTTTTTTATTAAAACATTAATCAAGAAGCAACATCAACATATGATGGTAGTAAGTAAATAATAAATAGTTATACTTAACTGTGTATGGAAGATTAATTAGTAGTTATAGAATAGAATGATTCATCCGTCATATTTTAGTTAGGTTTATACATCAGTAGGTCAAGAGAGATATGAGGTTTTAAACACCTTCATGTTATTACTCAAATTCCATAAATTAGTGATCTAGCACTATATATACGTTGACATTATTAATATATTAACTGTTATGAACATATAATTAAAGATTTTTCTTAAATAATTTACATTAAATATACATCAATGATATAATTTGGTCCGGTCCGGTTTAACCGGTCGGGGGTCTATTAAAACCATAAACTGGACCGGGTTTCACGGTTTTGTGATTTTCAAACCGAGAACCGAACCGCCAATATCTAAAACCGGACCAAACCAGCAAATTGATACGGTTCAGCCGGTTTTTGCGGTTTAACGGTTTTATGAACATCCCTACCTTTGGTAATTCGTCCACCCAACCAATGCGACCGTGGCTTAATCTAGCCTTAATTCCAATTACTATATCTGTAGTGACCCGAACTTTTCCATGTTTATATATATATTAAATGAAATTGTTATTTACATGATTAAGTGTTTCCAACATGTTAAGCAATCAAACTTGTTAAGACTTGATTAATTGAAATAGGTTTCATATAGACAATTGACTGTAGTGACCCGAACTTTTCCATGTTTATATATATTAATTGAGATTGATATTTACATGATTAAATATTTCCAACATGTTAAGCAATCAAACTTGTTAAGACTTGATTAATTGAAATATGTTTCATATAGACAATTGACCACCCAAGTTGACCGGTGATTCACGAACGTTAAAACTTGTAAAAACTATATGATGACATATATATGGATATATATATATAGTTAACATGATACTATGATAAGTAAACATATCATTAAGTATATTAACAATGAACTACATATGTAAAAACAAGACTACTAACTTAATGATTTTTAAACGAGACATACACCAACGACCAAAAAAACCTACAAACACTTTCATTCTTCAATTTTCTTCATCTAATTGATCTCTCTCAAGTTCTATCTTCAAGTTCTAAGTGTTCTTCATATATTCTACAAGTTCTAGTTACATAAAATCAAGAATACTTTCAAGTTTGCTAGCTCACTTCCAATCTTGTAAGGTGATCATCCAACCTCAAGAAATCTTTGTTTCTTACAGTAGGTTATCATTCTAATACAAGGTAATAATCATATTCAAACTTTGGTTCAATTTCTATAACTATAACAATCTTATTTCAAGTGATGATCTTACTTGAACTTGTTTTCGTGTCATGATTCTGCTTCAAGAACTTCGAGCCATCCAAGGATCCTTTGAAGCTAGATCCATTTTTATCTTTTATAGTAGGTTTATCCAAGGAATTTAAGGTAGTAATGATGTTCATAACATCATTCGATTCATACATATAAAGCTATCTTATTCGAAGGTTTAAACTTGTAATCACTAGAACATAGTTTAGTTAATTCTAAACTTGTTCGCAAACAAAAGTTAATCCTTCTAACTTGACTTTTAAAATCAACTAAACACATTTTCTATATCTATATGATATGCTAACTTAATCATTTAAAACCTGGAAACACGAAAAACACCGTAAAACCGAATTTACGCCGTCGTAGTAACACCGCGGGCTGTTTTGGGTTAGTTAATTAAAAACTATGATAAACTTTGATTTAAAAGTTGTTATTCTGAGAAAATGATTTTTATTATGAATATGAAACTATATCCAAAAATTATGGTTAAACTCAAAGTGGAAGTATGTTTTCTAAAATGGTCATCTAGACGTCGTTCTTTCGACTGAAATGACTACCTTTACAAAAACGACTTGTAACTTATTTTTCTGACTATAAACCTATACTTTTTCTGTTTAGATTCATAAAATAGAGTTCAATATGAAACCATAGCAATTTGATTCACTCAAAACGGATTTAAAATGAAGAAGTTATGGGTAAAACAAGATTGGATAATTTTTCTCATTTTAGCTACGTGAAAATTGGTAACAAATCTATTCCAACCATAACTTATTCAACTTGTATTGTATATTATGTAATCTTGAGATACCATAGACACGTATACAATGTTTTGACCTATCATTTCGACACATCTATATATATTTCGGAACAAACATAGACACTCTATATGTGAATGTTGGAGTTAGCTATACAGGGTTGAGGTTGATTCCAAAATATATATAGTTTGAGTTGTGATCAATACTGAGATACGTATACACTGGGTCGTGGATTGATTCAAGATAATATTTATCGATTTATTTCTGTACATCTAACTGTGGACAACTAGTTGTAGGTTACTAACGAGGACAGCTGACTTAATAAACTTAAAACATCAAAATATATTAAAAGTGTTGTAAATATATTTTGAACATACTTTGATATATATGTATATATTGTTATAGGTTCGTGAATCATCCAGTGGCCAAGTCTTACTTTTCGACGAAGTAAAAATCTGTGAAAGTGAGTTATAGTCCCACTTTTAAAATCTAATATTTTTGGGATGAGAATACATGCAGGTTTTATAAATGATTTACAAAATAGACACAAGTACGTGAAACTACATTCTATGGTTGAATTATCGAAATCGAATATGCCCCTTTTTATTAAGTCTGGTAATCTAAGAATTAGGGAACAGACACCCTAATTGACGCGAATCCTAAAGATAGATCTATTGGGTCTAACAAACCCCATCCAAAGTACTGGATGCTTTAGTACTTCGAAATTTATATCATATCCGAAGGGTGTCCCGGAATGATGGGGATATTCTTATATATGCATCTTGTTAATGTCGGTTACCAGGTGTTCACCATATGAATGATTTTTATCTCTATGTATGGGATGTGTATTGAAATATGAAATCTTGTGGTCTATTATTATGATTTGATATATAGAGGTTAAACCTATAACTCACCAACATTTTTGTTGACGTTTTAAGCATGTTTATTCTCAGGTGATTATTAAGAGCTTCCGCTGTCGCATACGTAAATAAGGACGAGATTTGGAGTCCATGCTTGTATGATATTGTGTAAAAACTGCATTCAAGAAACTTATTTTGTTGTAACATATTTGTATTGTAAACCATTATGTAATGGTCGTGTGTAAACAGGATATTTTAGATTATCATTATTTGATAATCTATGTAAAGTTTTTTTAAAACCTTTATTGATGAAATAAAGGTTATGGTTTGTTTTAAAATGAATGCAGTCTTTGAAAAACGTCTCATATAGAGGTCAAAACCTCGCAACGAAATCAATTAATATGGATCGTTTTTAATCAATAAGAACGGGACATTTCAGTTGGTATCCGAGCGTTGGTCTTAGAGAACCAGAAAATTTGCATTAGTGTGTCTTATCGAGTTTGTTAGGATGCATTAGTGAGTCTGGACTTCGACCGTGTTTTCTTTAAAAATGATTGCTTAACATTTTTGTTGGAAACTATATATTATTAACATGTATATATTGTGTGATATATTAATCTCTTAACATGTTTGATATTGTGTGATAGATGTCTACCTCTAACACAAATCCCATTGACTCACCTAATAATAACAAAGAGTCGAATATATATTGGACTGATTCACAAGTTCCCGAAGAAGAACCGGAAGAAGAATCAGAACCGGAAGAAGAATCAGAACCGGAAGAGGAGGAACCGGAGGAGGAAATAGAACCGGTGGGGGAAATAATAAAACGGTTAAGTAAAAGAAAATCCTCAACCAACCGACCAAGGTTAATTATGGTCAATGGTGTTTCCGCCAAGGAAGCAAAATATTGGGAGGATTACCAATTCTCCGATGAATCGGATTCCGACGAGAATTCCGATGATGTTATAGAAATTACCCCAACTGAATTTAAAAAGGCAAAAGAAAATAATAAGAGAAAGGGCATAAAAATAGAGAAATCTAATTCCAACCCCGATGAACTTTATATGTATCGTCAACCCCCGAAGTCCTTAAGTTGTAACAATGACCCGGGAACCTCTAAACCACCAGGTTTTTCTAAACCAATGTGGAAAACGACGGCTCGTATTAGGGGAACATCATATATCCCTAGAAACTTGGCAAAACGAACCAAAACTGAAGAAGAAGAAACAAGCGAGTCGGAATAAGATAGTTGTATTCGTGTGGTGTAATATATGTAATATAGTGTGCTTATGCTTTATGATATATGTAAAAATTGCTTGTATTAATAAGTATTTTTTTTATGAATCTAACTCTTGTCTATTTTACAGTATAAAAACACAAAATGGATAGACAACCCAATATTTTAAGAGACCTACCCGGAGACATGATTGATGAAATCTTGTCTAGAGTCGGTCAGAATTCTTCGGCACAACTATTTAAGGCGAGATCAGTTTGTAAGACATTCAAAGAACGTTCCAAGAATGCCTTGGTTTATAAAAGGCTTTCGTTCGAAAGATGGGGGATATCACATTGGGAAATCCATAAGTTACGATGTGTTTACTTTGACGCATATATTGCGGGGAACCCAAATGCTATTTTACGCAATGGGTTAAGAAATTATTTTGACTCAATATATCCGAATATTGGACTTCGTGATTTAGAAAAAGCGGCTAACATGCAACATAAAGAAGCATGTTATGCTTACGGATTAGTAATGTTCGCTTCTCACCAAAGTGAGAACAAGAACATCGGCCTACAACTATTAAACAAAACGTTCCCACAAGTGACGGAGTCGGTAATTGGGGTAAGAAATGAGGTTTTTAGATTGTTACGGGACTGTTGGACATTACGTAACCTTCGTCCCTTTGACGACGTTACAACACGCTGTCTTATCAACGGCCATAACGGTTATGTTCCACAAGACCAAGGATGGGAAGTAATCCTAGTAAAACCAGAATGCATGACTTGTTTCTGGACGTATGAATTACGTGTCTTTATTGCCTTTGCTGAACGACTTGTGTACTAGCTAGAATTATCTTCACAACCATCTTGTATCAAATTTATTGTGTGCTATATTTCATGCTATATGTAAAATAAGCGGTATTGTAAGTTTGTAAAATATTGTATAAAAGTTTGAACGCAAAATATTATTATAATCAGTTTTTCATATAGAATTGTAGTAGTTGAATTGTATATTAGCTACTAAGTATGAACTTAACGGGTAGGTACTACCCGAATTTAAACTTATAAAATGCTAATATGAAGAAAAAGCTTTTATAAATGAGTTCATATTATGCTACGAAATACTATTAACTACTCTTAATATTCTGTATGATTAACTTGTTCCATTTGACTATTTTGAAGGAAATGGCACCGACTACTCGACACACCGTGAATATAAATGAAGAGGAATTCCGTACTTTTCTAGCTTCAAACATAGCTGCAGTACAGGCTGCGCTACATACCAACAATAACCTTGGATCTAGCAGTACATGAAATCGTGTAGGATGCACCTACAAAGAATTCACTGCCTGCAAACCTTTGGAATTTGATGGAACCGAAGGACCGATCGGATTGAAACGGTGGACCGAGAAGGTCGAATCGGTGTTTGCCATAAGTAAGTGTACTGAAGAGGACAAAGTAAAGTACGCTACGCATACCTTCACAGGTTCTACGTTAACATGGTGGAATACCTATCTAGAGCAAGTGGGACAAGACGATGCGTACGCACTACCGTGGTCAGCATTCAAGCACTTGATGAACGAGAAATACAGTCCCAGAACCGAGGTCAATAAGCTCAAGACAGAACTTAGAGGGTTACGAACCCAAGGATTTGATATTACCACGTACGAAAGACGATTCACAGAATTGTGCCTATTGTGTCCGGGAGCATTCGAAGATGAGGAAGAGAAGATCGACGCGTTTGTGAAAGGATTACCGGAAAGAATCCAAGAAGATATAAGTTCACACGAGCCCAACTCCATACAACAGGCATGTAGAATGGCTCACAAACTAGTGAACCAGATTGAAGAAAGAATTAAAGAACAGACTACTGAAGAGGCCAATGTGAAGCAAGTCAAAAGAAAGTGGGAGGAAAACGGTGATAAGAATCACCAATACAACAACAACAGCAATTACAACAATAATCGCAACAATTATCCCAACAATCGCAACATCAATCGCAACTACAACAAACGGCCCAACAACAACAACAACAACATCAACTACAACAATCATCCCAACAACAATAATAACTGCAACAACAACAATAATCAGAAGCAGCTATGCCAAAGGTGTGAAAAGTATCACTCGGGGTTCTGCACCAAATTTTGCAATAAGTGTAAAAGAAATGGTCATAGCGCGGCGAAGTGTGAGGTCAACGGACCAGGGGTTAATAGAACGAAAGGAACAAATGGTGTCGGAACGAGTAATGGCGGAGCAAGTAGTGTCGGAGCAAGTTATGCCAATGTAGTTTGTTATAAATGTGAAAAACCGGGCCACATTATTAGAAATTGCCCGAACCAGGAGAACACGAATGGACAAGGCCGCGGAAGAGTTTTCAATATTAATGCGGCAGAGGCACAGGAAGACCCGGAGCTTGTTACGGGTACGTTTCTTATTGACAATAAATCTGCTTACGTTTTATTTGATTCAGGTGCGGATAGAAGCTATATGAGTATAGATTTTTGTGCTAAATTAAGTTGTCCATTGACGCCTTTGGATAGTAAATTTTTACTCGAATTAGCAAATGGTAAATTAATTTTAGCAGATAATATATGTCAGAATCGAGAAATTAAACTGGTTAGCGAAACATTTAAGATTGATTTGATACCAGTAGAGTTAGGGAGTTTTGATGTGATAATCAGTATGGACTGGTTGAAACAAGTGAAAGCAGAGATAGTTTGTTACAAAAATGCAATTCGCATTATACGAGAAAAAGGAAAACCCTTAATGGTGTACGGAGAAAAGGGCAACACGAAGCTACATCTTATTAGTAATTTGAAGGCACAAAACTAATAATAAAAGGTTGCTATGCTGTTCTAGCACACGTTGAGAAAGTACAAACTGAAGAAAAGAGCATCAATGATGTTCCCATTGCAAAAGAATTTCCCGATGTATTTCCGAAAGAATTACCGGGATTACCCCCACATCGATCCGTTGAATTTCAAATAGATCTTGTACCAGGAGCTGCACCAATAGCTCGTGCTCCTTACAGACTCGCACCCAGCGAGATGAAAGAACTGCAAAGCCAATTACAAGAACTTTTAGAGCGTGGTTTCATTCGACCAAGCACATCACCGTGGGGAGCTCCTGTTTTGTTTGTCAAGAAGAAAGATGGTACATTCAGGTTGTGTATCGACTACCGAGAGTTGAACAAACTTACCATCAAGAACCGCTACCCACTACCGAGAATCGACGACTTATTTGATCAACTACAAGGCTCGTCTGTTTATTCAAAGATTGACTTACGTTCCGGGTATCATCAAATGCGGGTGAAAGAAGATGATATTCCAAAGACTGCTTTCAGAACACGTTATGGTCATTACGAGTTTATGGTCATGCCGTTTGGTTTAACTAATGCACCAGCTGTTTTCATGGACCTTATGAACTGAGTGTGTGGACCATACCTTGACAAGTTTGTCATTGTTTTCATTGATGACATACTTATTTACTCAAAGAATGACCAAGAACACGGTGAACATTTGAGAAAAGTGTTAGAAGTATTGAGGAAGGAAGAATTGTACGCTAAGTTTTCAAAGTGTGCATTTTGGTTGGAAGAAGTTCAATTCCTCGGTCACATAGTGAACAAAGAAGGTATTAAGGTGGATCCGGCAAAGATAGAAACTGTTGAAAAGTGGGAAACCCCGAAAACTCCGAAACACATACGCCAGTTTTTAGGACTAGCTGGTTACTACAGAAGGTTCATCCAAGACTTTTCCAGAATAGCAAAACCCTTGACTGCATTAACGCATAAAGGGAAGAAATTTGAATGGAAGGATGAACAAGAGAAAACGTTTCAGTTATTGAAGAAAAAGCTAACTACGGCACCTATATTGTCATTGCCTGAAGGGAATGATGATTTTGTGATTTATTGTGACGCATCAAAGCAAGGTATCGGTTGTGTATTAATGCAACGAACGAAGGTGATTGCTTATGCGTCTAGACAATTGAAGATTCACGAGCAAAATTATACGACGCATGATTTGGAATTAGGCGCGGTTGTTTTTGCATTAAATACTTGGAGGCACTACTTATATGGGGTCAAAAGTATTATATATACCGACCACAAAAGTCTTCAACACATATTTAATCAGAAACAACTGAATATGAGGCAGCGTAGGTGGATTGAATTGTTGAATGATTACGACTTTGAGATTCGTTACCACCCGGGGAAGGCAAATGTGGTAGCCGATGCCTTGAGCAGGAAGGACAGAGAACCCATTCGAGTAAAATCTATGAATATAATGATTCATAATAACCTTACTACTCAAATAAAGGAGGCGCAACAAGGAGTTTTAAAAGAAGGAAATTTAAAGGATGAAATACCCAAAGGATCGGAGAAGCATCTTAATATTCGGGAAGACGGAACCCGGTATAGGGCTGAAAGGATTTGGGTACCAAAATTTGGAGATATGAGAGAAATGGTACTTAGAGAAGCTCATAAAACCAGATACTCAATACATCCTGGAAAGGGGAAGATGTACAAGGATCTCAAGAAACATTTTTGGTGGCCGGGTATGAAAGCCGATGTTGCTAAATATGTAGGAGAATGTTTGACGTGTTCTAAGGTCAAAGCTGAGCATCAGAAACCATCAGGTCTACTTCAACAACCCGAAATCCCGGAATGGAAATGGGAAAACATTACCATGGATTTCATCACTAAATTGCCAAGGACTGCAAGTGGTTTTGATACTATTTGGGTAGTAGTTGATCGTCTCACCAAATCAGCACACTTCCTGCCAATAAGAGAAGATGACAAGATGGAGAAGTTAGCACGACTGTATTTGAAGGAAGTCGTCTCCAGACATGGAATACCAATCTCTATTATCTTTGATAGGGATGGTAGATTTATTTCAAGATTCTGGCAGACATTACAGCAAGCATTAGGAACTCGTCTAGACATGAGTACTGCCTATCATCCACAAACTGATGGGCAGAGCAAAAGGACGATACAAACGCTTGAAGACATGCTGCGAGCATGTGTTATTGATTTCGGAAACAGTTGGGATAGACATCTACCGTTAGCAGAATTTTCCTACAACAACAGCTACCATTCAAGCATTGAGATGGCGCCGTTTGAAACACTTTATGGTAGAAAGTGCAGGTCTCCGATTTGTTGGTGTGAAGTGGGGGATAGACATATTACGGGTCCGGAGATTATACAAGAAACTACCGAGAAGATCATCCAAATTCAACAACGGTTGAAAACCGCCCAAAGTCGACAAAAGAGCTACGCTGACATTAAAAGAAAAGATATAGAATTTGAAATTGGAGAGATGGTCATGCTTAAAGTTGCACCTTGGAAAGGCGTTGTTCGATTTGGTAAACGAGGGAAATTAAATCCAAGGTATATTGGACCATTCAAGATTATTGATCGTGTCGGACCAGTAGCTTACCGACTTGAGTTACCTCAACAACTCGCGGCTGTACATAACACTTTCCACGTCTCGAATTTGAAGAAATGTTTTGCTAAAGAAGATCTCACTATTCCATTAGATGAAATCCAAATCAACGAAAAACTCCAATTCATCGAAGAACCCGTCGAAATAATGGATCGTGAGGTTAAAAGACTTAAGCAAAACAAGATACCAATTGTTAAGGTTCGATGGAATGCTCGTAGAGGACCCGAGTTCACCTGGGAGCGTGAAGATCAGATGAAGAAGAAATACCCGCATCTATTTCTAGAAGATTCGTCAACACCTTCAACAGCTTAAAATTTCGGGACGAAATTTATTTAACGGGTAGGTACTGTAGTGACCCGAACTTTTCCATGTTTATATATATTAATTGAGATTGATATTTACATGATTAAATATTTCCAACATGTTAAGTAATCAAACTTGTTAAGACTTGATTAATTGAAATATGTTTCATATAGACAATTGACCACCCAAGTTGACCGGTGATTCACGAACGTTAAAACTTGTAAAAACTATATGATGACATATATATGGATATATATATATATATATAGGTATTAGGTAACCGTGATCTACAACCTGCCTTCTACTATTTTTTTAGGCATCGTGATATTTTTTTAATTATCGTGCTGTATGTATTTTTTTTTTATTCTTCCTGATTCAAAACCAAGTCGACATCCACTCAATTACATAGCGATCGATCAACTCAGTTTATTTATAAAACCCAAACGATTTCTCCATCATCATTATCAACAAAAACTTCTGTTTGATTGAAATTTAACAGAAATATATATATATATATATATATATATATATATATATATATATATATATATATATATATATATAGATGTCGTATACCTCTGTTTTTTGTTCAATTATCCACAAGCTCGAAATCTAAATCCATTTCAAAAACTATAAATGTGGTTTTGTTAGGAATCCTCTAAGGAAACTATCTGCAAAATTTGAGGTTCCAACTCTTTCTATCGATCACGAATTTCGGAGTCAAACTTTAGAAATAAAAAGTCAACTGTTTTGTTCATAGCAAAATTCACGTTCATTTTGATGTTTCTTGATCAATTGATGATTCTAATAGTTTCTAGGAGGGATTTGGAAAATATTTCGTGAAGGAATCGTTACTTAAAAACTTCTAAAAATCGAAATCAAGTTTTCTTTTTTTTAAAAACTAGCGACAGCAGCACTTTGCTGCTACTATTTTGTTTATTTATTTTTTTTGTTTTGTTAAAAAAATCCAACAATCAAATGTGTGTTATGTTTTTGTTTTAAAGCTAAATAAGTAATTCGATGCTAAGATAGTTCCCTGGTCGACTAAGTTGTGGAAGAAGAAGAAACAGAATTAAATGGTTTAAGATAAAATAAAAGAGCATATTAAATAGAAATATAGAGACAGAAGGATGGTAGAGGGTGGTAGCGGGCTAGCTTGAGGTCGCGGGTTCAAGTCCGGTTCGTGGCGTTATATTTTTAATCCAACTATTAAGGTAGTTTTTCATTTATTTATCATTATTATTATTATAATAATTATTATTATTACTATTAACATTATTACAAGTATCATTATTAATATCATTAAGGTAATTATTAAGAATATCAATATGATTAAAATTATTATTATTATCATTATTGTTATTACTAGTATTAGTATTATTATTATTAATAACATGATTTTCAAAACTATTATTATCGTAATTATTATTAATATCATTATCATCAATACTAGAATTATAATAACTATATGTTTATCATTATCATCATTATTAATATTATTACTACTATTGTTAATATTATTATTATTATGATAACAACTATTATTTCTTACAAATACCATAATATTACCTATATTATATTTTAATATTATATTAATTATATTTATATAATATTATACATATAAATATATTAATGAAAGACTTACTATATTAATGAACTAATGATGAAAATGAGTTAACATATATTTAAAATATATAAAAACAAATATATATAAATATATAATTATATCACTAATAATTATATACAAATTTATTTGATTTGAATTTATATGTTTTAAAATATATAAAACTGATATAGGTTCGTGAATCCAAGGACAACTCCACACTTGTTCAGTACCATCATACACGAATTTACTACAAACTATCGTAACGTATCGTGAGTTCATCTGCTCCCTTTTTATATATTTTTGGGCTGAGAATACATGCGCAACTTTTATAACTGTTTTACACGTATCAAATATTAAACTGTGATATGTCAGGCTATGACCAGCAAGTCCCCAACCGACAAGTATAAACGATAACTTGTACGGGGCAAACTTGAAAGTCTAGTCTAAATATCAGTACCAACTATTAAACTGTGATATGTTGGGCTATGACCAGCAAGTCCCCAACCGACAAGTATAAACGATAACTTGTACGGGGTAAACTTGAAAGTCTAGTCTAAATATCAGTACCAACTGTTAAACTATGTTATACCCGGCTATGTCCGACTAAGTCCCTACATTGATATTTTTAATTGCTGCGGCATTCTTAATTATTGGGGATAGGCCTATCGGGAGTAACGTCCCTGATACATTTGACTAAGTCTTTGTATTACTTGATAATGAAATTAAACGACAAGGACAGAACAATTTGCCACGGGGCAAACAACGTTTAGTCTAAATATCACGCACTGGCATAACTTTTTTTTGATCCTACGGGAGATCAACTTGACTGGATCTGAGTGATCTACTTATGAACACAAATCTTGTGTTCTAACACTATTACTGAAATCATTATTTATTACAAACCTATGAACTCACTCAACCTCGTGTTGACTTTTTAAGCATGTTTATTCTCAGGTACTTAAATATTGCTTCCGCTGTATATCTACTGCTTTGATGATGATTGCTTGCTATGCTTGGAGTCTTCATTACATATCATATCAATTAAAGACATATTTATCTTCTGCTGCAAAACTCAACAAAACGTCTCATGTGGAGTCGTTCTCGTTTATACAACTGTGATTTGATATAATTAGACACAAATTCCCCACGCTCTATTTGGGGTTGTCACAGATTGGTATCAGAGCAGGATGTTGTAGAGAACCAGGATTGCATTTTATGTGTGCCTTATACAATTAGGTATCTTAGCAATGTAGGACTACAACTTTCCCTGACCATAGTGCCTTTAATTGTTGCCTTTAACTGTTAAATGCTACACTATGCCTTAGAAACTATGCTTATTAAATTCTTTAATATTTCTTAGAATGCCGAGCCAATCAGAGAACTCTGTCTACTCTCCAATTATGCCACCACATTCAAATGCGATACCTGTTGATTCTGCTGACTCTGGCTCTAATCACTCACCGGTATATAAACCAACGAGTACTTCTGAATGGGAAGCTATTCAAAGCCTTCCTAACTACAATGGTGACTACTCAGGCTACAAGCCCGAAAAAGAGCCTATTGAGGAATCGTCTAAAAACTTATCTCTAAAGAGAAAGCAAACCGAAACCGCTACTGCTGATAAAGCCGGTCCATCAAAAAGGGCTAGCTCACCATCTCGTGAAAACATCGCTCAGATAGAGGTGCGTCTAAATAACCTAGAGAAAGAAAACAAAATCTTGAAAGAAATCATCATAAAATCCTTCAAAACTCGAACCGAAAGGCTAGAAGAACTTGTAAAGTATAACACAGAAAAAGTGATGGAGAAGGTGATGAAAGTGAAGGACGATGAAGAACGCAATAACCGCTGGGGAAAGCAATCTCTTACCTATTTGAGAGAAGATGTCGACCTTAGATTTAAGATGGAGGAAGACCACATGAATAGTCAACTTTCTATGAGGGACTACATGTACCATGTAATCAACAATGATGTTTCCAATCTTTATAATAACCTTGAGTATCTTTATGAGGAACAAAAGGAGAAGAACGAGAAAGTTGAAAAGTTTATGAAGACGGTTGAGGAAGAGAAAAAGAAATATGAAGACTACTTCAATCTTAATATTTCCTAGTTATTTTCTACCTATGCAAAGGCTAGGCCTTAAACTATTTCTATCCCCGAATCGTGTAATAAGAATGCTTGTTTAAAGCCTCGTTCTTAATAAAATAAAGTGTTTCGTTTATATCATATTCATCTGTATTCCACTTAATTTTTTTTTCAAACTTATGACCTATCAGATTTATCAAACTTCTATATGTTATTGAAGATAATGGTTCGTCCACAAGCTCCTGCTACTACTTCAAACACTCACGTATCTTATGCCTTTATGCATCGGTTTGCGAACCGGAAAATGTCACTAGGTTATCACAGTATACGAATTGAAATTCTTTAATCAATATCTGGTTACAAATCTCAACACGTCATACCACCATTATTACATAAATGGATGACACATCATATCTTATCATCATATCTATCCCAGTAAACTTTGTCTACCACTTTTCCTAAATTTCCAATCACGGAAATCTTTTTGCTATAAATACGTATTCAAGGAGACGAATATATCATTCAGTATTCAATACCCATTTCATATCAAACCCTATTCCAAACACATAATATGAATTTATCTAACTCCTCGAGCTCCCACGGCAGTGTAACCGGAACAAACGAACCAATCAGCCATCATCTTTTTTGGATGAATTGGGGATGGGTTCGTAGCTGACTCAATCAATGGAGGCAAGAAGAAGGTGATCCCTTCCACCAACCGAATTCACCTCTTGGCGAAGAACCTGAAGCACTTACCGGCGAACCAGTTCGAAACACCATTTTCTCTCTTCTTTCCAGGGTATCCCGTCACGAATATATAATATCGAAGATTCTAGATCTTATTCACCCCCTTGTTCCAACTGCCAATCATCCCGGAATAGTAGAAGAAGTCAACGAGCTTCGCGCTCGAGTAGTGGCTCTGGAGAATATGGTGCAAAACCTACGAACACCAGCAGCAGCACCAGCAGCATAACCAGTACCATCAGTACCATCAACATCACCACCAACAACATCAGCTTCATCAACAACAACATCCGCATTCCACGCCTCAACATCACACTCAGTACCTCAAACATCAACATGATACACCCCATAGATACCAAGGAATATTAGTAATAATGAGTTAAGATGTATTGACTCATTCTTCGTGAAGAATTATATGTATACCTTATATACATATATGATTTGGAACAATAATAAATCTTGTCGTACTAAGCAATTACGGTGAATTTCAACTAGTATGTACTACTTGGTTAATTCATATCACTAATATGCTATGATGTACACCTTTCGTTAATGATTTAACAATTGTTAATCACTGCTTCAGCACAATAAACTCCATTTCATAATGAATCAAGTGTAACGATGAATGTATTAATTCATAACTTCATTAGCAAAATATTTCGCGACAATTATGAAATCTCCAAGGTTTTGGAAATTATTTACTCTCGTTCCAAACCACAAATCAGATGAGTTTAATATATATTAACTCATTAAATCCATGATTACATCTGAAGAATACATATATGAACGTATATCTTCATAAAGATTGTAAATTCTGTTGTACAAACTGTTAATTGTGAAAATATTTTAACGGGTAGGTAATACCCGAGAAATATTTACTTCTCACATTAATACACTGTACATTCTTCAATTTTGATTCATAAATCATTAAATATACGCACTACCTTCACAATGATACACAATCATCTTCATACAAAATCAATTACACATTCTGAAATTAACATATCGGAATTCAAGTAAAGCTTTAGCTGGTGTTATCTTCCTAAAGATTACTACATTCATGAATTATATTCATTCGTATTCTGCAATGAATTGTCACATCAAACCACTGAAATTATCATTCATTACTTTTGAAATCAACAACGCCTATTCGCTAACCATTAGATCCGTTGACGATTACAATCAGCGTTTAATCATCTAAAATAAAATTTCTTGAAACCATCTCGGATTGATAAACAATGATTCAGAAATGGTAGCATTAAATGCAGAGGAAACAAAAGAATTGTCCTCATCATTGGATCTTAGAAATTCTAAGATATCACCGTATCTTTCGTTATAAATATCCTCTATATTTCTGAAGATATCTTTATAACGATTCTTGTTAGCAATTAATTATCTCTTTGCGATATCTTTATCACATCATAAAGGAAACTGTTTTAGTTTCTATATTCTGTAAAATTCAAGTTTAAATTATGAATGATTTGAAGTAGTATTGGGAATTGAAGCATGAGTTAGTATAATATAATGACGTCAGGCCAACGTGATTATATTACAGTAAGTCATGCTAAATTTTTAATGGAATATGATGATTCATAGACTTTATAATCATCATTTGCCATGTTACACGACTCTTACATTCTATTTAAACTCTAAACATATCAAGAAAATAATTTTTCTTGATAGTTCTATCTTTTCCGGATATTCTGGTAATATGACAAATCAAATCGTGCTATTACCTATCCTTCTGCTTTGAATATCATGATCATTCGAAACTTTATACCTATGAATTCTGGACCGTTACTTGCTTTACAAAAGCATGAAGCTTCGACATATAAGGGAAAATATAAAGCCCGATAACAACACCAAAATTACAAACCTTGTATATCAATGCGTATAGCAATATAAAGACACGGGAGAACTAAAAACACAGTAAATGCTAGAGCATAATAGAAGTAAACAGACTCCTCTGGTGGGAGTTGGAAAAGAAGGAAGATTGTGGCGATAACCAATATAAGGTCAAGAACAAGAACTGGATTGAGCATATTAACAAATTTTTTGGAAATATGAATTTAAGAAAGAAATTATAGAAGTAGTGAAGATAATGAAACGGAAGAAGCTAATTTATAGCAAAATTCCAGACACAGCAATCGAGGCAATTCACCACATTTAATTAAAGAAAATCCTAATTTCCGTAATTACCGGAGAATAAAATCTTATAAAGATTTTGAAGATTTCTTTAAATCCCTTAAATTCCGGAAATCAACTTTAACTATGTCAAAAGTTAAGGCGAACATTTAATCTTCTCATTTACTCTTTTGCGATAGCTTCGTTTATACTCTTTCTATAATCAAATTACGTTATCCATATTATTTAATGTCGATAAAACTCTAATTCATCATTCTTGTTGTAAAGAATGACGATCTCTATCAAATTTCATGACTATGATTTTCATGAACTCCTCTCTGTTTTGTCTGCCCTAATATTGCAGCATAAACGCTCAAGGTTTTAAATGAGCTCAATATTATTCATAACACATTTCATGTATCCAATTTACTGAAATGACTTGCATAACATCATCATTTTGAATGATCTCTGCATTAATGATAAAATGCACTTCGTAAAAGAACCTATAGAGATTATGGTTTGTATGACTTAAACGCTTGAAACAAAACAATATTCTATCCGTTGGAAAACACGCAAGGCCCCGAACATACCTGGGAACGTAAGACCAAACAAAACGTAAATATTCTCGTCTATGTACGAACAATGCCGACTGATGGCAACAACTAAATTTCGGGACTAAATTTCTCTTAACGGGTAGGTACTATAACAACCCGAAAATTTCCAATTTTCCAATTAAATTTAAACTAAACTTCGTTAAATTTAAACTAAACTTCGACTGTTCCCAACGATTCGCGAACAACCGGTTATAAAATATATGTAAATATATATGTGTGTGTATATACATCATTATTATCATTATTATCAAGTATTATAATTATTATTATTATTATTAATTATCATTATCATTAATATAATTACTAATATATTACTAATATATTAGTATTAGTATTAATACTTAACAATTAATAAAATATCATCATTATTATTATTAATATTATTATTACCAAAATTATTATTATTATCTTTTTTATAAATTATTAATATCATTTTTATCACAAATCATTATCATTTACGAATATTATTATTAAAAATATTATTAATAATAACATTTATAATGATTGTTATCATTATTATTAATTATAAGTAAAATTATCATTTTTATTATTAGTATTGCTATTTTACAACTTATTATTATCATTAATGTTATTATTATTATTTGTATTTGTATAATTATTAATATAATTATTAATATTAAATAAAAAAAAATGAAATTAGGTCACACTACAATACAATCTCAATTGAGTCATATTTCCAAAACAAATATGTGGATCAATTAGGTATTAGGTAACCGTGATCTACAACCTGCCTTCTACTATTTTTTTAGGCATCGTGATATTTTTTTAATTATCGTGCTGTATGTATTTTTTTTATTCTTCCTGATTCAAAACCAAGTCGACATTCACTCAATTACATAGCGATCGATCAACTCAGTTTATTTATAAAACCCAAACGATTTCTCCATCATCATTATCAATAAAAACTTCTGTTTGATTGAAATTTAACAGAAATATATATATATATATATATATATATATATATATATATATATATATATATATATATATATATATATATATATATATATATATATATATATATATATAGATGTCGTATACCTCTGTTTCTTGTTTAATTATCCACAAGCTCGAAATCTAAATCCATTTCAAAAACTATAAATGTGGTTTTGTTAGGAATCCTCTAAGGAAACTATCTGCAAAATTTGAGGTTCCAACTCTTTCTATCGATCACGAATTTCGGAGTCAAACTTTAGAAATAAAAAGTCAACTGTTTTATTCATAGCAAAATTCACGTTCATTTTGATGTTTCTTGATCAACTGATGATTCTAATAGTTTCTAGGAGGGATTTGGAAAATATTTCGTGAAGGAATCGTTACTTAAAAACTTCTAAAAATCGAAATCAAGTTTTCTTTTTTTTTTAAAAACTAGCGACAGCAGCACTTTGCTGCTACTATTTTGTTTATTTATTTTTTTTGTTTTGTTAAAACAATCCAACAATCAAATGTGTGTTATGTTTTCGTTTTAAAGCTAAATAAGTAATTCGATGCTAAGATAGTTCCCTGGTCGACTAAGTTGTGGAAGAAGAAGAAACAGAATTAAATGGTTTAAGATAAAATAAAAGAGCATATTAAATAGAAATATAGAGACAGAAGGATGGTAGAGGGTGGTAGCGGGCTAGCATGAGGTCGCGGGTTCAAGTCCGGTTCGTGGCGTTATATTTTTAATCCAACTATTAAGGTAGTTTTTCATTTATTTATCATTATTATTATTATAATTATTATTATTATTACTATTAACATTATTACAAGTATCATTATTAATATCATTAAGGTAATTATTAAGAATATCAATATGATTAAAATTATTATTATTATTATCATTATTGTTATTACTAGTATTAGTATTATTATTATTAATAACATGATTTTCAAAACTATTATTATCGTAATTATTATTAATATCATTATCATCAATACTAGAATTATAATAACTATATGTTTATCATTATCATCATTATTAATATTATTACTACTATTGTTAATATTATTATTATTATGATAACAACTATTATTTCTTACAAATACCATAATATTACCTATATTATATTTTAATATTATATTAATTATATTTATATAATATTATACATATAAATATATTAATGAAAGACTTACTATATTAATGAACTAATGATGAAAATGAGTTAACGTATATTTAAAATATATAAAAACAAATATATATAAATATATAATTATATCACTAATAATTATATACAAATTTATTTGATTTGAATTTATATGTTTTAATATATATAAAACTGATATAGGTTCGTGAATCCAAGGACAACTCCACACTTGTTCAGTACCATCATACACGAATTTACTACAAACTATCGTAACGTATCGTGAGTTCATCTGCTCCCTTTTTATATATTTTTGGGCTGAGAATACATGCACAACTTTTATAACTGTTTTACACGTATCAAATATTAAACTGTGATATGTCGGGCTATGACCAGCAAGTCCCCAACCGACAAGTATAAACGATAACTTGTACGGGGCAAACTTGAAAGTCTAGTCTAAATATCAGTACCAACTATTAAACTGTGATATGTTGGGCTATGACCAGCAAGTCCCCAACTGACAAGTATAAACGATAACTTGTACGGGGTAAACTTGAAAGTGTAGTCTAAATATCAGTACCAACTGCTAAACTATGTTATACCCGGCTATGTCCGACTAAGTCCCTATAGTGATATTTTTAATTGCTGCGGCATTCTTAATTATTGGGGATAGGCCTATCGGGAGTAACGTCCCCGATACATTTGACTAAGTCTTTGTATTACTTGATAATGAAATTAAACGACAAGGACAGAACAACTTGTCACGGGGCAAACAACGTTTAGTCTAAATATCACGCACTGGCATAACTTTTTTTTGATCCTACGGGAGATCAACTTGACTGGATCTGAGTGATCTACTTATAAAAACAAATCTTGTGGTCTAACACTATTATTGAACTCATTATTTATTACAAACCTATGAACTCACTCAACCTCGTGTTGACTTTTTAAGCATGTTTATTCTCAGGTACTTAAATATTGCTTCCGCTGTATATCTACTGCTTTGATGATGATTGCTTGCTATGCTTAGAGTCTTCATTACATATCATATCAATTAAAGACATATTTATCTTCTGCTGCAAAACTCAACAAAACGTCTCATGTAGAGTCGTTCTCGTTTATACAACAGTCATTTGATATAATTAGACACAAATTCCCGAGGCTCTATTTGGGGGTGTCACACTATGACTGTTAGAATAATTCTATTCACTTAGCTTTATGCTAACCCCCCACAGTTTCTCCCTTGCAGGTTAAGTTTTGCATGCTATAGTTTGGGGAGTGGTTGCTTTTGGATATGTTTGACAGGCTACAGTTTGATGTTTATATTTTGATACCTATATTTGTGTAAAAGCTTTTGGTTAACGTAACACCTGGATGATTGTAATAACTATGATTTAGTTAATTACTACGTATGATTTGTAAATATCAATATATTATGTTTCTGTTGTGATTTTAAAAAAAATGTACGGTGTTACAAGTTGGTATCAGAGCGTAGGTTTGCCAACGTGTACATATGGATGTCATGTTCCCAAACCTTGCTTATGTTGTGTAAAACATATTCGTGGGGTAGAGTTAAGTGAATGTGGAAGTTGTATGTTAGTCTTAGGTACTAACAAGTTATCCACTAAGCTTTGGTGAGATAATGTTCAGTACAGGTTAAAGATGACTGACGGACAACAGAATGTTCATGCTCCCCCGACCCCTGGTATCTTCAGAGCTCTGACAGAGGGTGAAATTTCTGATGAAGATCAAGGAGATTACATCAAGAGGTTAGAAAGTGAGCTACAGAAAGCTCGGGAAAAGATTACAGAACTAGAAAATACTCTTCTTACGCGTGACTTAAGAGCAAATGTGGAACCGCAACCTCCGGGTTTTCCATTTCCCCAACGTGGGCCTACATCCACTGGAAATTCATCGCAGCAACAACAACAACAGTACCAGTTTCCGTTACCTCCTCAATTCCAAACACCACAGCCTAACCAGATACCCCTCCAAACTGGAAACCAATATCTTAACCAGTTTATGTACACTTACCCATTACAAATGATACCGCAACCAGTTGCTGAAACCCGAAAGAAATGTACATTCAAACAATTCATGGATTGTAAACCCCCAGAGTATTCTGGAAGTACAAACCCGACAGACACCTTAGATTGGCTGTGTGAAGTAGATCGAGCATTGGATGCTTGTCAATGCGAACCTGAATTGTGTGTTACTTATGCAAGCTGACTTTTGAAAAAGAAAGCAATGGGCTGGTGGGATTCTTTGACCGCCCAGGTGTCCAAAGAACAGTTGAGTCAAGTCACGTGGGAATAATTTTCAGCCAAGGTGTGCGAGCAATATTGTACTCTTTACGAAATCTCCAAGATGAAGCGGGAGTTTATGAATTTAAGAATGACTGAGCAGATGCCAATTGATGATGTGATCGAAAAACAATAATGGCTTCCTGACGAACAATCCAGAATTGAAAAGTTTGTTGAAATGATTCTGCCTGAATACCGATCAATGGTGAGATTAGCAACAACCTTGTCTCAAGCGTTTGCTATGGCAAAAATGGTGGAAGGAGATGTCAAAGCCACCAAGAGTAAATAGAGAGAGCAGGTGTCGCAACCAAAACAAGCGACAAGCCAGACGATCCAAATGAGTAGTAAATCTAGAAGATCTCATGGTAACCAACAAAGAGGTAGGGTTACTCAAAGCAATGGTAGTAATTTGAGTCAGAAAATGTGGTGCAATGTGTGTAGGTCAACACACGCTGGACCCTGTACAGAGTCGACAAAAAGGTGTATAAGGTGTGGAACGATGGGTCATGATGTTCAAGTTTGTTCATTTCGAGAAAATGTTTGTTGGAATTGCAAAAAATCGGGTCATCGATCAGCTGATTGTCCTTCTGCAAGGCGAGCGAGCTCTGGGTAGGGGTCGAAGCAAGAACACTGTCAGTCGGAGGATCATCTGCTTCTTCAACGGGACAGAAGCGAAATAATCCTCACCACCTGAAGCAAGAGCCTTTCAAATGTCGGTTGATACAGCTACTGAAACCGACGATGCGATTACCGGTATGTTTCTGATAAATTCTTCGCCGGCTCGTGTGTTATTTGATTGTGGAGAGAATCGCTCTTTTATGTCTGTTACATTATGTGATAAGTTGAAATTGCCTATTAACGTATTATCTGAACCTTTAAGAATAGAAGTGGGTAATGGTAGAACGGTTCCAGTCACAACCTTTGTGTCTGGAGTAACCATTGAAATAGATCGAAATGAATTCCCTATGACTTGTCTTGTTATGCCTATACCGAACTTTGATGTCGTATTAGGTATGGATTGGTTAAGCCGCCATAAGGCAAGTATAAAATGTGATAAGAAAATAATTCATTTTCCTTTGGCCGATGGGACACGGGCTGTGGCCCGAGGTGAATGGGGCGGGTTTAATTGTCCATTAATTTCGATGATGAAAGCTAAGAAATCGTTAGAAAAGGGGTGTGATTCGTTTCTAGCATATGTGATCGATGCAAAGAAAGAGAAGAAATCCGTGTTCGATATCCCGATAGTGTTCGAATTCCCAGAAGTCTTCCTAGATGAATTGCCGGGTTTACCGCCAGTTAGGGAAGTAGAATATAAAATCGAGTTGTTGCCAGGATCCACACTAGTTGCTAAAGCTCCGTATCAATTAGCACCGTCCGAGATTCGTGATATGATGTCACAAATGCAAGAGTTGCTAGATCGTGGGTTTATTCGGCCAAGTTCTTCGCCATGGGGTGCTCCAGTGTTGTTCGTGAAGAAGAAAGATGGAACTCTCCGTATGAGCATTGATTACTGAGAACTAAATAAAAGAACGGTGAAGAACAAGTACCCGTTGCCGAGAATTGATGATCTGTTTGATCAGCTATAAGGGGCATCGTACTTCTCTAAAATTGATCTACGATCAGGTTATCATCAGGTTCGAGTAGCCGAGGAAGATATTCCAAATATAGCTTTTCGTACAAGATACGGTCACTATGAGTTTTTTAGTTATGCCGTTCGGGTTGACAAATGCGCCAGAAATATTCATGGATTTAATGAATCGAGTGTGCAGACAGTTTCTCGACAAATTCGTGATAGTATTTATCGATGATATTTTGATTTATTCAAAGACAGAATCAGAACACGCTACACATCTGAGGCAAGTATTAGAACTACTGAAACGGGAAAAGTTGTACGCCAAGTTTTCTAAATGTGAGTTCTGGTTAAGAGAAGTGCAGTTTTTGGGTCACGTTATCTGCCAAGAGGGTATCAAAGTCGACTCGTCTAAGATAGAAGCGGTAATGAATTGGAATTCACCGAAGACTCTGATAAAGATTAAGAGTTTTCTAGGTTTAGCCGGTTACTACCGAAGGTTTATTAAAGATTTCTCAAAGATCGCAGGTCCTTTGACCAAGTTAACCAGGAAAGATGTAACTTTTCGATAGAGCGATGAACAAGAAAATGCCTTCCAGACATTGAAACTGTTGTTGTACCAAGCTCCGATTTTAGCATTACCTGAGGGTAAAGAAAATTTCATTGTGTATTGTGATGCGTCATTAGCTGGATTGGGTTGTGTGTTAATGCAGAGATACAAAGTTATTGCCTATGCCTTAAGACAGTTAAAAAATCATGAGAAGAATTATCCGACACATGATCTAGAGTTGGCTGCGGTTGTGTTTGCATTAAAATTATGAAGACATTACCTTTGCGGCACTCATTGTGTGATTTGTACCGACCATAAGAGTCTTCAGCATATCTTCTCACAGAAAGAATTAAACATGCATCATATACGGTGGCAAGAGTTGATCAAGGATTATGATTGTGAGATTCGTTATCATCCAGGAAAGGCAAATGTAGTTGCAGATGCTTTGAGTCGAAAGAAATCCACTGACAATGTAAAATTTATGCGAATTGAAATTGTGTCAGATTTGATTGATCGGTTAAAGATAGCCCAATTAGAAGCTTTGAAGGAAGAACATTTGAAATCAGAGATATTAGTAAAGCGAAAAGTGAATTTAATTGACGATTCTCGTGGATTAAAGACTTTCAGTAACAGAATTTGGGTTCCCTTGCACGGAGGGTTGAGGAATTTAATCTTGAATGAAGCGCATAAATCGAGATTGTCTATCCATCTTGGAAGTACAAAGATGTATCATGACCTGAAACCTTTACATTGGTGGCCAACAATGAAGAAAGATATCGCGTATTACGTGGAAAAGTGTCATATATGCGCTCAAGTAAAAGCTGAACATCAGAAACCTTACGGGTCATTACGTCATATTGAGATTCCTCAGTGGAAGTGGGAGCACATAACGATGGATTTTGTAACAAAGTTACCCCGAACCTAGAAAGGTCATGACATGATTTGGGTGATAGTTGATAGATTCACTAAAAGCGCGCATTTTCTGGCCACAAGTGAGACAACTTCGCTCAGTAAGTTAGCCCAACTATATGTGAATGAGATTATAGTTCGACATGGAATACCATTATCTATTGTATCAGATAGAGATTTGAGGTTCGTGTCTAATTTTTGGCAGAGTTTACCGGAGAATTTGGGTACTCGAGTTAATCTTAGCGCAACGTATCATCCTCAAACAGACGGTCAAAGTGAACGTACTATTCAGACGTAAGAGGATATGTTAAGAGCTTATGTATTAGAGTATGGAGGATCGTGGGATTCTCATCTACATTTGATTGAAATGCTCTATGGTCATCGCTGTAGAACGCTGACATGTTGGTTAGAAACTGGAGAGAAACAGTTTGTGGGTCCAGAGATTGTAAAGTTAACTACCGAGAAAGTAGCAATTGCACGCGAGAAATTGAAAGCCGTAAGAGATAGACAAAAGATGTATGCCGATCCTCGCAGACAGCCAGTTATTTTCACCGTAGGTGAGCAGGTATACTTGAAAGTATCGCCCTAGAAAAGAGTCATTCGTTTTGGTAAAAAGGGAAATTTAGCTCCGAGGTACATTGGGCCGTTTAGAATACAACAGGTGTTGAATGATCAGATAGTAGTATTAGATCTTCCTGCTGAGTTAGCTGGTATTCATAACACAATCAATGTGTCTTATCTTCGTAAGTGCAAGGTAGACGATGTAAGTCAGATTCTACCACTACAAGATTTGAAAGTTGATATGAATAAGAAGTTAGTAGAAGAGCCTGTAAGAATTGTAGTCAAGAAGATTACTAAGTTACGGCATAAGCAGATACCGATGGTATTAGTTGAGTGGAAGCACAGCTTAGGTTCAAACCTGACATGGGAGACAGAAGAGTTGATGAGAACTCGTTACCCTCGTTGGTTTGAACTTGACCAGATTTCGAGGACGGAATCTCCTTTAAGGGTGGTAGATTTGTAACAACCTCATATTGGGCATAGTGGTAATTGTCCTAGTTACCCATGTGTGTTATTATATTTTATTTTAATAATTATATGTTTATAATTATTTAATTATATAGTTGAGATCAATTTGTGACAAGGGTAATTGGATGGGGATATGGCGTATGCCTCGTTCTACATGCGTGGAATAGTTGCAATTGGATGGGGAACCATGTAAACTTGTCATATATGGATATATTATGATATATGATATTGTTTAGAGTATGAATTGATGATATTATTGATTAGATATGTGCTAACTTGAGATATGATATTCTCAGGTAATAAGGGAACGGAGAAGGCTCAGTAATATAAGACTTCTGAGTTCTTGCTGTTTATCATGTGACTGGGACTATCTTAACTGTTGTATGTATGTAGTAGCGGGTTATGCTATTGTTGTCCTACCATGTTATACCTGATGAGTTAGCATATGATGTTTATGCTTATGTGATGATTATGTGCACTAGGGTATTATCGGCTATGATGTCTAGTCGGTAATCAGCTTTGGGTATAAAGCTGAGAATAAGGTCAACCTTGCTGTCAGGTTGGGTTTAATAGTTACTATTTGTGTAGTATAGTTTGAGTGACACATCCCCTGCGTCCGGATTACTATGCGAGGGAGACAGTAACAGGAACTTTCGGTAAACTCTAGCTCGATCAACTAGTAGTTAATGGCCCGTACAAGCCGCCGAGCCTAGTGTTACCATTCGGGTTTACCTTATTGATGCTATGTCATTGTGATTAGCTTGATGCTAGATACATATTACTGTTATGATAATTCTATTCACTTAGCTTTATGCTAACCCCCAACAGTTTCTCCCTTGCTGGTTAAGTTTTGCATGCTATAGTTTTGGGAGTGGTTGCTTTTGGATATGTTTGACAGGCTACACTCTGATGTTTATATTTTGATACCTATATGTGTGTAAAAGCTTTGGTTAACGTAACACCTGGATGACTGTAATAACTATGATTTAGTTAATTACTATGTACGGTTTGTAAATATCAATATTTTATGTTTTCGCTGTGATTTAAAAAAAAATGTACGGTGTTACAGAAGATATGTGTGTCCCCAACCCCCCGTCCTGCCCATATATGCTTTTAATGATATTGAACCAAAATGCGTTCTTTTGAGTGTGGAAACGCCACCACCATTTACCCATTAAAGCCAAATTTTTGGCTTTAAGAGAACCAACGTTTAACCCACCTCGAGCATACGAAGACAAAATGGTTTCCCAGCCTACCCACGACATTTTAGAATTTTTATCAGACTTGACCCAAAAGAATTTACGTCTCATACCTTCCAGCAAGTTAATGACACCCAAGGGAGCACGTACTAGGAGGAAAACGTACAACGGGAGACTACTAAGGACTGATTTAATAATAGTGAGCCGACACCAAAAGACATAGATTTCGATTTCCACTCTGCCAACCTACCGTGAACCTTATCAATGTACAGTTCACAATCTTTTAATTTTGTCACTTTGTTCCCAATTGACAACCCGAGATACATCAACGGAAAGTCACCCGTACTACAACCCATAACCGAAGCCATATGTTAACAACAATCTTTTGAAACCCCAACCCCAAATAATGAGCTTTTCAAAAAATTCAATTTAAGGCCCGAAAACTTCTCAAAACACTTCAAGATTTTTATAAGTTTTATTGCATTTCTCCGACTCCAATCCCAAAATAGGATAGTATCATCGGCATATTGAAGTTTTGAAGCCATAATATTATCTCTACGTATTTCAACCCCTTTGAACATATTTTTCTCAATTGCACTCTTGATTAGAAGATTTAAACTCTCCGAAGCTATGATAATTAGGTAAGGGGATAACGGATCTCCTTACCTTACTCCTCTCTTAAGTACAAACTCTTTTGTTGGGGACCCGTTAATAAGGATGGATACGGAAGCCGACTTGATACATGAACCAATCCAAAATATCCATCTATCACCGAAACCCATAACTTTCAGGACACCTAGGATATACTCCCAGTTCAAACTATCAAATGCTTTGGCAAAATCTTCCTTGAAAACTAAACTTTTACATTTTCGGATTTTTAGCTCCTCAATTATTATATCATTAGCAACCAAGATACCATCAACTATGTAGTGTCCTTTAATAAATGCACTATGCTCTTGACTAACAAGCTGTGGTATCACCCTTTTTAGACGAATAGCTAGGATTTTAGCTATTATTTTGTAAAAACTTCCAAGCAAAGTAATAGGTCAGTAAACACCGAGACCCACCGGATCCTTTTTTTTGGGAATAAGAGTTAGAAAAGACGCATTACATCCATTTGACAAGGACTTATGTTCCTAGAACCAATATAAAGCATTAAAGAGATCATTTTTCACAAGCCACCAAAACCGTTTATAGAACTTAAAGTTAAACCCATCCGAGCCTGGGGCTTTCGAATCATTATAATCTTTTAACGAGGCCCACACTTCCAATTCACTTAAAGGATGCTCAAGATATTCAGCATCACTACTGTTGATCGATTTAAAGTTTAACTCATGAAGCCCTTCCAGATTAGGTTTGCATCACCCACCGTTCTGGAAACTTTTCTTGTAGAATCTGAAGATTTCTTCATTAATTAGAGTGGGTGATTCCTGCCATATACAGTCTGACAGGCCACAGATCTTTGTCTTATTCAAATTACGCCGAATACATGAATGGAAGTATTTCGTATTGTCACCACCCTCGGCCGCCCATTTTAATCTAGCTTTTTGTGACATTTAACTTTATCCAACTGCAACCATTTGCACCTTTGACCTTTGGAATTTAAGAGGATGAAGTTTCATGGATGAAAAGTTAGGGTTTATGAATTTGAGAATGGATGAAGATAAATTTGTGTACATGAAGTTTTATGTGTATGAATCGAATCTGTTTTGTATGTAAAATGATAAAATGACAAAAATACCCACACATGTATGCACATGATACAATTTAACAGCGAATGTTAACGACACCCCTATTTATTATTAACTTTTGAAATATATATATATATATATATATATATATATATATATATATATATATATATATATATATATATGAATAAAATAGATTACCAAAAATAAGAAAATAGGTAAAATAGATTACCTTTTTTATGTAATTTTCCCTAAAACTTTAGGTCTCCATGACTTCATTCACATTTCATATTTAATTTTTAAGCATAAAAAAGTAGTATAATACTTGACATTTTAATATATTTATAAATATAAATGCCTCACGCTTATGCTTTAGTAGCAAATATTAAATTGACAAAGAAAATGTCAAAATAGTTATGAGATAACTTAGTTAAAAACGCTTATATATATATATATATATATATATATATATATATATATATATATATATATATATATGTATGTATGTGTGTGTGTGTATGTGTGTGTGTGACGCCCCGTACAAAACCATCGTGTACGGTTCATCAACAACATGATCTGTGACGACCCGGAAATTTTTGACCAAATTTAAACTTAATCTTTATATTATTTCGACACGATAAGCAAAGTCTGTAATGTTGAGTCTCGAAAATTTTGAACTGTTTCATATATTCATTTGACCTTCGACTATTCCCGACGATTCACGAACCACTATCTGTAAATAAATACATATATATTTAAATATATATATATATATATATATATATATATATATATATATATATATATATATATATATATATATATATATATATATATATATATATATATATATGCCGCTTGATGGCTTCCTCAAGGACGGATTTTAATTTGAACAGTTAACCATTTGCGCCGTAAGTCCTGTGCTTAGGCAGGCAATTGTAATTATATTTGTATCTTTTGCATGCGTCTTTGTTATATTGTTTGTATATCGCGAATCAAAACAAAATTTATACCGCATGCCTATGCGCGTAAGTTAAACAAAACTCACGCGCATACGCGAGTACTGCGTAAAATAAACCAATACTTCAGCGATTTCACCCTTAGTGGTTTAGACTCAAAAGCTGCTGCGTTCTTGCTTTGTCATGTGCTAGAGGTGCACTTTAGCTGTATGGTAAGCAACGCAACTAAAAACAAACCACTGCTTTTATACTTTAGAGTTCCTCAAGCAAACCAATGCGAGAGTAAATACGCACAAGCAAACCAATGCTTGTATTTTTAAGTCGACTTGGCAGCCATCTAGTCTACGTGGCGCTTGGTTAGGGAAAAACCAATTCCCTTCACCTGCCGTTAGTGTCTAGCCTTGTAACCAAACAGGCTTCTGCCACACGGGGGCTAGAGGACACCCCTTAAGTAGGCAGGAATCGCATATAAAAAAGAAAGATATATACAAAAAGAGTATGCGCGAGTAATATTTTAATTGGCATTAAGCATGATTACAACCACGACACATCCAAACGGACGGAAATTACATAGGAAAAAATAACGTGCTAAAATATTTGGAGTGATCAGGTCGAACCTGCTACATGTAACATTTTTTCAACAACGTCGCGTGCCAAGTGTGTTTCACAGGTTTTCCATCTAATGTTGCGAGATGGTATGCCCTGGTGTTGCTTGCTCCCACTACCTTGTATGGACCTTCCCAACGGGGGGCCCAACGTCCCAGTATCCTCCGCATGACTTGCGCCATTTTGACGCCAAACTAGATCCCCGCACTTATAAGAGCGCGAACACACACACTGGTTATAGTACTTTGCGATTTTCTGTTTATTATTAGCTTCGCTAACCGCCGCAGATAGTCTGCGTTCTTCCAGAAAATTAAGATTCTCCCGCAAAGCTTCTGAGTTGTTTTATTCATCGAAATTTTGTACACAGAACGTTGGTACCCCGATCTCTGCGGGTACAACAACTTCTGATCCATAGACCAAACTGAACGGAGTCTCACCAGTGCTTGCTTTGGGTGTTGTTCTATGTGCCCATAATACCTTTGGTTAGGGGTGTTCACGGTCCAGTTTGGTCCGGTTTTGACTAAATCTCAAACCAAACCGACGTTCACGGTTTCTAGATATGTCAAACCAAACCAGACCGAGAATGCCGGATGGTTTGGTACGGTTTGGAGTGGTCCGGTTTGACGGTTTCAAGTTCTTTTTTCTTTCTTTTATATTCATATTATTTTGTGTATATTTGTCTCGATTTGGAACGTTACGGTTGTTAAATTTTTTTTATTAAAACATTAATCAAGAAGCAACATCAACATATGATGGTAGTAAGTAAATAATAAATAGTTATACTTAACTGTGTATGGAAGATTAATTAGTAGTTATAGAATAGAATGATTCATCCGTCATATTTTAGTTAGGTTTATACATCAGTAGGTCAAGAGAGATATGAGGTTTTAAACACCTTCATGTTATTACTCAAATTCCATAAATTAGTGATCTAGCACTATATATACGTTGACATTATTAATATATTAACTGTTATGAACATATAATTAAAGATTTTTCTTAAATAATTTACATTAAATATACATCAATGATATAATTTGGTCCGGTCCGGTTTAACCGGTCGGGGGTCTATTAAAACCATAAACCGGACCGGGTTTCACGGTTTTGTGATTTTCAAACCGAGAACCGAACCGCCAATATCTAAAACCGGACCAAACCAGCAAATTGATACGGTTCAGCCGGTTTTTGCGGTTTAACGGTTTTATGAACATCCCTACCTTTGGTAATTCGTCCACCCAACCAATGCGACCGTGGCCTAATCTAGCCTTAATTCCAATTACTATATCTGTAGTGACCCGAACTTTTCCATGTTTATATATATATTAAATGAAATTGTTATTTACATGATTAAGTGTTTCCAACATGTTAAGCAATCAAACTTGTTAAGACTTGATTAATTGAAATAGGTTTCATATAGACAATTGACTGTAGTGACCCGAACTTTTCCATGTTTATATATATTAATTGAGATTGATATTTACATGATTAAATATTTCCAACATGTTAAGCAATCAAACTTGTTAAGACTTGATTAATTGAAATATGTTTCATATAGACAATTGACCACCCAAGTTGACCGGTGATTCACGAACGTTAAAACTTGTAAAAACTATATGATGACATATATATGGATATATATATAGTTAACATGATACTATGATAAGTAAACATATCATTAAGTATATTAACAATGAACTACATATGTAAAAACAAGACTACTAACTTAATGATTTTTAAACGAGACATATATGTAACGATTATCGTTGTAAAGACATTTAATGTATATATATATATATCATATTAAGAGATATTCATACATGATAATATCATGATAATATAATAATTTAAAATCTTATTTGATATTATAAACATTGGGTTAACAACATTTAACAAGATCGTTAACCTAAAGGTTTCAAAACAACACTTACATGTAACGACTAACGATGACTTAACGACTCAGTTAAAATGTATATACATGTAGTGTTTTAATATGTATTTATACACTTTTGAAAGGCTTCAATAAACTTATCAAAATACTTCTACTTAACAAAAATGCTTACAATTACATCCTCGTTCAGTTTCATCAACAATTCTACTCGTATGCACCCGTATTCGTACTCGTACAATACACAGCTTTTAGATGTATGTACTATTGGTATATACACTCCAATGATCAGCTATTAGCAGCCCATGTGAGTCACCTAACACATGTGGGAACCATCATTTGGCAACTAGCATGAAATATCTCATAAAATTACAAAAATATGAGTAATCATTCATGACTTATTTACATGAAAACAAAATTACATATCCTTTATATCTAATCCATACACCAACGACCAAAAACACCTAAAAACACTTTCATTCTTCAATTTTCTTCATCTAATTGATCTCTCTCAAGTTCTATCTTCAAGTTCTAAGTGTTCTTCATATATTCTACAAGTTCTAGTTACATAAAATCAAGAATACTTTCAAGTTTGCTAGCTCACTTCCAATCTTGTAAGGTGATCATCCAACCTCAAGAAATCTTTGTTTTTTACAGTAGGTTATCATTCTAATACAAGGTAATAATCATATTCAAACTTTGGTTCAATTTCTATAACTATAACAATCTTATTTCAAGTGATGATCTTACTTGAACTTGTTTTCGTGTCATGATTCTGCTTCAAGAACTTCGAGCCATCCAAGGATCCTTTGAAGCTAGATCCATTTTTCTCTTTTCCAGTAGGTTTATCCAAGGAACTTAAGGTAGTAATGATGTTCATAACATCATTCGATTCATACATATAAAGCTATCTTATTCGAAGGTTTAAACTTGTAATCACTAGAACATAGTTTAGTTAATTCTAAACTTGTTCGCAAACAAAAGTTAATCCTTCTAACTTGACTTTTAAAATCAACTAAACACATGTTCTATATCTATATGATATGCTAACTTAATGATTTAAAACCTGGAAACACGAAAAACACCGTAAAACCGGATTTACGCCGTCGTAGTAACACCGCGGGCTGTTTTGGGTTAGTTAATTAAAAACTATGATAAACTTTGATTTAAAAGTTGTTATTCTGAGAAAATGATTTTTATTATGAATATGAAACTATATCTAAAAATTATGGTTAAACTCAAAGTGGAAGTATGTTTTCTAAAATGGTCATCTAGACGTCGTTCTTTCGACTGAAATGACTACCTTTACAAAAACGACTTGTAACTTATTTTTCCGACTATAAACCGATACTTTTCCTGTTTAGATTCATAAAATAGAGTTCAATATGAAACCATAGCAATTTGATTCACTCAAAACGGATTTAAAATGAAGAAGTTATGGGTAAAACAAGATTGGATAATTTTTCTCATTTTAGCTACGTGAAAATTGGTAACAAATCTATTCCAACCATAACTTATTCAACTTGTATTGTATATTATGTAATCTTGAGATACCATAGACACGTATACAATGTTTCGACCTATCATTTCGACACATCTATATATATTTCGGAACAACCATAGACACTCTATATGTGAATGTTGGAGTTAGCTATACAGGGTTGAGGTTGATTCCAAAATATATATAGTTTGAGTTGTGATCAATACTGAGATACGTATACACTGGGTCGTGGATTGATTCAATATAATATTTATCGATTTATTTCTGTACATCTAACTGTGGGCAACTAGTTGTAGGTTACTAATGAGGACAGCTGACTTAATAACTTAAAACATCAAAATATATTAAAAGTGTTGTAAATATATTTTGAACATACTTTGATATATATGTATATATTGTTATAGGTTCGTGAATCAACCAGTGGCCAAGTCTTACTTCCCGACGAAGTAAAAATCTGTGAAAGTGAGTTATAGTCCCACTTTTAAAATCTAATATTTTTGGGATGAGAATACATGCAGGTTTTATAAATGATTTACAAAATAGACACAAGTAGGTGAAACTACATTCTATGGTTGAATTATCGAAATCGAATATGCCCCTTTTTATTAAGTCTGGTAATCTAAGAATTAGGGAACAGATACCCTAATTGACGCGAATCCTAAAGATAGATCTATTGGGTCTAACAAACCCCATCCAAAGTACTGGATGCTTTAGTACTTCGAAATTTATATCATATTCGAAGGGTGTCCCGGAATGATGGGGATATTCTTATATATGCATCTTGTTAATGTCGGTTACCAGGTGTTCACCATATGAATGATTTTTATCTCTATGTATGGGATGTGTATTGAAATATGAAATCTTGTGGTCTATTATTATGATTTGATATATAGAGGTTAAACCTATAACTCACCAACATTTTTGTTGACGTTTTAAGCATGTTTATTCTCAGGTGATTATTAAGAGCTTCCGCTGTCGCATACGTAAATAAGGACGAGATTTGGAGTCCATGCTTGTATGATATTGTGTAAAAACTGCATTCAAGAAACTTATTTTGTTGTAACATATTTGTATTGTAAACCATTATGTAATGGTCGTGTGTAAACAGGATATTTTAGATTATCATTATTTGATAATCTATGTAAAGTTTTTTTTAAACCTTTATTGATGAAATAAAGGTTATGGTTTGTTTTAAAATGAATGCAGTCTTTGAAAAACGTCTCATATAGAGGTCAAAACCTCGCAACGAAATCAATTAATATGGATCGTTTTTAATCAATAAGAACGGGACATTTCAGTTGGTATCCGAGCGTTGGTCTTAGAGAACCAGAAAATTTGCATTAGTGTGTCTTATCGAGTTTGTTAGGATGCATTAGTGAGTCTGGACTTCGACCGTGTTTTCTTTAAAAATGATTGCTTAACATTTTTGTTGGAAACTATATATTATTAACATGTATATATTATGTGATATATTAATCTCTTAACATGTTTGATATTGTGTGATAGATGTCTACCTCTAACACAAATCCCATTGACTCACCTAATAATAACGAAGAGTCAAATATATATTGGACTGATTCACAAGTTCCCGAAGAAGAACCGGAAGAAGAATCAGAACCGGAAGAAGAATCAGAACCGGAAGAGGAGGAACCGGTGGAGGAAATAGAACCGGTGGGGGAAATAATAAAACGGTTAAGTAAAAAAAAATCCTCAACCAACCGACCAAGGTTAATTATGGTCAATGGTGTTTCCGCCAAGGAAGCAAAATATTGGGAGGATTACCAATTCTCCGATGAATCGGATTCCGACGAGAATTCCGATGATGTTATAGAAATTACCCCAACTGAATTTAAAAAGGCAAAAGAAAATAATAAGGGAAAGGGCATAAAAATAGAGAAATCTAATTCCAATCCCGATGAACTTTATATGTATCGTCAACCCCCGAAGTCCTTAAGTTGTAACAATGACCCGGGAACCTCTAAACCACCAGGTTTTTCTAAACCAATGTGGAAAACGACAGCTCGTATTAGGGGAACATCATATATCCCTAGAAACTTGGCAAAACGAACCAAAACTGAAGAAGAAGAAACAAGCAAGTCGGAATAAGATAGTTGTATTCGTGTGGTGTAATATATGTAATATAGTGTGCTTATGCTTTATGATATATGTAAAAATTGCTTGTATTAATAAGTATTTTTTTTATGAATCTAACTCTTGTCTATTTTACAGTATAAAAACACAAAGTGGATAGACAACCCAATATTTTAAGAGACCTACCCGGAGACATGATTGATGAAATCTTGTCTAGAGTCGGTCAGAATTCTTCGGCACAACTATTTAAGGCGAGATCAGTTTGTAAGACATTCGAAGAACGTTCCAGGAATGCCTTGGTTTATAAAAGGCTTTCGTTCGAAAGATGGGGGATATCACATTGGGAAATCCATAAGTTACGATGTGTTTACTTTGACGCATATATTGCGGGGAACCCAAATGCTATTTTACGCAATGTGTTAAGAAATTATTTTGACTCAATATATCCGAATATTGGACTTCGTGATTTAGAAAAAGCGGCTAACATGCAACATAAAGAAGCATGTTATGCTTACGGATTAGTAATGTTCGCTTCTCACCAAAGTGAGAACAAGAACATCGGCCTACAACTATTAAACAAAACGTTCCCACAAGTGACGGAGTCGGTAATTGGGGTAAGAAATGAGGTTTTAAGATTGTTACGGGACTGTTGGACATTACGTAACCTTCGTCCCTTTGACGACGTTACAACACGCTGTCTTATCAACGGCCATAACGGTTATGTTCCATAAGACCAAGGATGGGAAGTAATCCTAGTAAAACCAGAATGCATGACTTGTTTCTGGACGTATGAATTACGTGTCTTTATTGCCTTTGCTGAAAGACTTGTGTACTAGCTAGAATTATCTTCACAACCATCTTGTATCAAATTTATTGTGTGCTATATTTCATGCTATATGTAAAATAAGCGGTATTGTAAGTTTGTAAAATATTGTATAAAAGTTTGAACGCGAAATATTATTATAATCAGTTTTTCATATAGAATTGTAGTAGTTGAATTGTATATTAGCAACTAAGTATGAACTTAACGGGTAGGTACTACCTGAATTTAAACTTATAAAACGCTAATATGAAGAAAAAGCTTTTATAAATAAGTTCATATTATGCTACGAAATACTATTAACTACTCTTAATATTCTGTATGATTAACTTGTTCCATTTGACTATTTTGAAGGAAATGGCACCGACTACTCGACACACCGTGAATATAAATGAAGAGGAATTCCGTACTTTTCTAGCTTCAAACATAGCCGCAGTACAGGCTGCGCTACATACCAACAATAACCTTGGATCTAGCAGTACAGGAAATCGTGTAGGATGCACCTACAAAGAATTCACTGCCTGCAAACCTTTGGAATTTGATTGAATCGAAGGACCGATCGGATTGAAACGGTGGACCGAGAAGGTCGAATCGGTGTTTGCCATAAGTAAGTGTACGGAAGAGGACAAAGTAAAGTACGCTACGCATACCTTCACAGGTTCTGCGTTAACATGGTGGAATACCTATCTAGAGCAAGTGGGATAAGACGATGCGTACGCACTACCGTGGTCAGCATTCAAGCACTTGATGAACGAGAAATACCGTCCCAGAACCGAGGTCAATAAGCTCAAGACAGAACTTAGAGGGTTACGAACCCAAGGATTTGATATTACCACGTACGAAAGACGATTCACAGAATTGTGCCTATTGTGTCCGGGAGCATTCGAAGATGAGGAAGAGAAGATCGACGCGTTTGTGAAAGGATTACCGGAAAGAATCCAAGAAGATATAAGTTCACACGAGCCCGCCTCCATACAACAGGCATGTAGAATGGCTCACAAACTAGTGAAATAGATTGAAGAAAGAATTAAAGAACAGACTACTGAAGAGGCCAATGTGAAGCAAGTCAAAAGAAAGTAGGAGGAAAACGGTGATAAGAATCACCAATACAACAACAACAGCAATTACAACAATAATCGCAACAATTATCCCAACAATCGCAACATCAATCGCAACTACAACAAACGGCCCAACAACAACAACAACAACAGCAACTACAACAATCATCCCAACAACAATAATAATCGCAACAACAACAACAATCAGAAGCAGCTATGCCAAAGGTGTGAAAAGTATCACTCGGGGTTCTGCACCAAATTTTGCAATAAGTGTAAAAGAAATGGTCATAGCGCGGCGAAGTGTGAGGTCTACGGACCAGGGGTTAATAGAACGAAAGGAACAAATGGTGTCGGAACGAGTAATGGCGGAGCAAGTAGTGTCGGAGCAAGTTATGCCAATGTAGTTTGTTATAAATGTGAAAAACCGGGCCACATTATTAGAAATTGCCCGAACCAGGAGAACACGAATGGACAAGGCCGCGGAAGAGTTTTCAATATTAATGCGGCAGAGGCACAGGAAGACCCGAAGCTTGTTACGGGTACGTTTCTTATTGACAATAAATCTGCTTACGTTTTATTTGATTCGGGTGCGGATAGAAGCTATATGAGTATAGATTTTTGTGCTAAATTAAGTTGTCCATTGACGCCTTTGGATAGTAAATTTTTACTCGAATTAGCAAATGGTAAATTAATTTCAGCAGATAATATATGTCAGAATTGAGAAATTAAACTGGTTAGCGAAACATTTAAGATTGATTTGATACCAGTAGAGTTAGGGAGTTTTGATGTGATAATCAGTATGGACTGGTTGAAACAAGTGAAAGCCGAGATCGTTTGTTACAAAAATGCAATTCGCATTATACGAGAAAAAGGAAAACCCTTAATGGTGTACGGAGAAAAGGGCAACACGAAGCTACATATTATTAGTAATTTGAAGGCACAAAACTAATAAGAAAAGGTTGCTATGCTGTTCTAGCACACGTCGAGAAAGTACAAACTGAAGAAAAGAGCATCAATGACGTTCCCATTGCAAAAGAATTTCCCGATGTATTTCCGAAAGAATTACCGGGATTACCCCCACATCGATCCGTTGAATTTCAAATAGATCTTGTACCAGGAGCTGCACCAATAGCTCGTGCTCCTTACAGACTCGCACCCAGCGAGATGAAAGAACTGCAAAGCCAATTACAAGAACTTTTAGAGCGTGATTTCATTTGACCAAGCACATCACCGTGGGGAGCTCCTGTTTTGTTTGTCAAGAAGAAAGATGGTACATTCAGGTTGTGTATCGACTACCGAGAGTTGAACAAACTTACCATCAAGAACCGCTACCCACTACCGAGAATCGACGACTTATTTGATCAACTACAAGGCTCGTCTATTTATTCAAAGATTGACTTACGTTCCGGGTATCATCAAATGCGGGTGAAAGAAGATGATATTCCAAAGACTGCTTTCAGAACACGTTACGGTCATTACGAGTTTATGGTCATGCCGTTTGGTTTAACTAATGCACCAGCTGTGTTCATGGACCTTATGAACCGAGTGTGTGGACCATACCTTGACAAGTTTGTCATTGTTTTCATTGATGACATACTTATTTACTCAAAGAATGACCAAGAACACGGTGAACATTTGAGAAAAGTGTTAGAAGTATTGAGGAAGGAAGAATTGTACGCTAAGTTTTCAAAGTGTGCATTTTGGTTGGAAGAAGTTCAATTCCTCGGTCACATAGTGAACAAAGAAGGTATTAAGGTGGATCCGGCAAAGATAGAAACTGTTGAAAAGTGGGAAACCCCGAAAACTCCGAAACACATACGCCAGTTTTTAGGACTAGCTGGTTACTACAGAAGGTTCATCCAAGACTTTTCCAGAATAGCAAAACCCTTGACTGCATTAACGCATAAAGGGAAGAAATTTGAATGGAATGATGAACAAGAGAAAACGTTTCAGTTATTGAAGAAAAAGCTAACTACGGCACCTATATTGTCATTGCCTAAAGGGAATGATGATTTTGTGATTTATTGTGATGCATCAAAGCAAGGTCTCGGTTGTGTATTAATGCAACGAACGAAGGTGATTGCTTATGCGTCTAGACAATTGAAGATTCACGAGCAAAATTATACGACGCATGATTTGGAATTAGGCACGGTTGTTTTTGCATTAAAGACTTGGAGGCACTACTTATTTGGGGTCAAAAGTATTATATATACCGACCACAAAAGTCTTCAACACATATTTAATCAGAAACAACTGAATATGAGGCAGCGTAGGTGGATTGAATTGTTGAATGATTATGACTTTGAGATTCGTTACCACCCGGGGAAGGCAAATGTGGTAGCCGATGCCTTGAGCAGGAAGGACAGAGAACCCATTCGAGTAAAATCTATGAATATAATGATTCATAATAACCTTACTACTCAAATAAAGGAGGTGCAACAAGGAGTTTTAAAAGAAGGAAATTTAAAGGATGAAATACCCAAAGGATCGGAGAAGCATCTTAATATTCGGGAAGACGGAACCCGGTATAGGGCTGAAAGGATTTGGGTACCAAAATTTAGAGATATGAGAGAAATGGTACTTAGAGAAGCTCATAAAACCAGATACTCAATACATCCTGGAACGGGGAAGATGTACAAGGATCTCAAGAAACATTTTTGGTGGCCGGGTATGAAAGCCGATGTTGCTAAATATGTAGGAGAATGTTTGACGTGTTCTAAGGTCAAAGCTGAGCATCAGAAACCATCAGGTCTACTTCAACAACCCGAAATCCCGGAATGGAAATGGGAAAACATTACCATGGATTTCATCACTAAATTGCCAAGGACTGCAAGTGGTTTTGATACTATTTGGGTAGTAGTTGATCGTCTCACCAAATCAGCACACTTCCTGCCAATAAGAGAAGATGACAAGATGGAGAAGTTAGCACGACTGTATTTGAAGGAAGTCATCTCCAGACATGGAATACCAATCTCTATTATCTCTGATAGGGATGGTAGATTTATTTCAAGATTCTGGCAGACATTACAGCAAGCATTAGGAACTCGTCTAGACATGAGTACTGCCTATCATCCACAAACTGATGGGCAGAGCGAAAGGACGATACAAACGCTTGAAGACATGCTACGAGCATGTGTTATTGATTTCGAAAACAGTTGGGATCGACATCTACCGTTAGCAGAATTTTCCTACAACAACAGCTACCATTCAAGCATTGAGATGGCACCGTTTGAAGCACTTTATGGTAGAAAGTGCAGGTCTTTGATTTGTTGGAGTGAAGTGGGGGATAGACAGATTACGGGTCCAGAGATTATACAAGAAACTACCGAGAAGATCATCCAAATTCAACAACGGTTGAAAACCGCCCAAAGTCGTCAAAAGAGCTACGCTGACATTAAAAGAAAAGATATAGAATTTGAAATTGGAGAGATGGTCATGCTTAAAGTTGCACCTTGGAAAGACGTTGTTCGATTTGGTAAACGAGGGAAATTAAATCCAAGGTATATTGGACCATTCAAGATTATTGATCGTGTCGGACCAGTAGCTTACCGACTTGAGTTACCTCAACAACTCGCGACTGTACATAACACTTTCCACGTCTCGAATTTGAAGAAATGTTTTGCTAAAGAAGATCTCACTATTCCATTAGATGAAATCCAAATCAACGAAAAACTCCAATTCATCGAAGAACCCGTCGAAATAATGGATCGTGAGGTTAAAAGACTTAAGCAAAACAAGATACCAATTGTTAAGGTTCGATGGAATGCTCGTAGAGGACCCGAGTTCACCTGGGAGCATGAAGATCAGATGAAGAAGAAATACCCGCATCTATTTCTAGAAGATTCGTCAACACCTTCAACAGCTTAAAATTTCGGGACGAAATTTATTTAACGGGTAGGTACTGTAGTGACCCGAACTTTTCCATGTTTATATATATTAATTGAGATTGATATTTACATGATTAAATATTTCCAACATGTTAAGCAATCAAACTTGTTAAGACTTGATTAATTGAAATATGTTTCATATAGACAATTGACCACCCAAGTTGACCGGTGATTCACGAACGTTAAAACTTGTAAAAACTATATGATGACATATATATGGATATATATATAGTTAACATGATACTATGATAAGTAAACATATCATTAAGTATATTAACAATGAACTACATATGTAAAAACAAGACTACTAACTTAATGATTTTTAAACGAGACATATATGTAACGATTATCGTTGTAAAGACATTTAATGTATATATATCATATTAAGAGATATTCATACATGATAATAACATGATAATATAATAATTTAAAATCTCATTTGATATTATAAACATTGGGTTAACAACATTTAACAAGATCGTTAACCTAAAGGTTTCAAAACAACACTTACATGTAACGACTAACGATGACTTAACGACTCAGTTAAAATGTATATACATGTAGTGTTTTAACATGTATTTATACACTTTTGAAAGACTTCAATACACTTATCAAAATACTTCTACTTAACAAAAATGCTTACAATTACATCCTCGTTCAGTTTCATCAACAATTCTACTCGTATGCACCCGTATTCGTACTCGTACAATACACAGCTTTTAGATGTATGTACTATTGGTATATACACTCCAATGATCAGCTCTTAGCAGCCCATGTGAGTCACCTAACACATGTGGGAACCATCATTTGGCAACTAGCATGAAATATCTCATAAAATTACAAAAATATGAGTAATCATTCATGACTTATTTACATGAAAACAAAATTACATATCCTTTATATCTAATCCATACACCAACGACCAAAAACACCTACAAACACTTTTATTCTTCAATTTTCTTCATCTAATTGATCTCTCTCAAGTTCTATCTTCAATTTCTAAGTGTTCTTCATATATTCTACAAGTTCTAGTTACATAAAATCAAGAATACTTTCAAGTTTGCTAGCTCACTTCCAATCTTGTAAGGTGATCATCCAACCTCAAGAAATCTTTGTTTCTTACAGTAGGTTATCATTCTAATACAAGGTAATAATCATATTCAAACTTTGGTTCAATTTCTATAACTATAACAATCTTATTTCAAGTGATGATCTTACTTGAACTTGTTTTCGTGTCATGATTCTGCTTCAAGAACTTCGAGCCATGCAAGGATCCTTTGAAGCTAGATCCATTTTTCTCTTTTCCAGTAGGTTTATCCAAGGAACTTAAGGTAGTAATGATGTTCATAACATCATTCGATTCATACATATAAAGCTATCTTATTCCAAGGTTTAAACTTGTAATCACTAGAACATAGTTTAGTTAATTCTAAACTTGTTAACAAACAAAAGTTAATCCTTCTAACTTGACTTTTAAAATCAACTAAACACATGTTCTATTTCTATATGATATGCTAACTTAATGATTTAAAACCTGGAAACACGAAAAACACCGTAAAACCGGATTTACGCCGTCGTAGTAACACCGCGGGCTGTTTTGGGTTAGTTAATTAAAAACTATGATAAACTTTGATTTAAAAGTTGTTATTCTGAGAAAATGATTTTTATTATGAATATGAAACTATATCCAAAAATTATGGTTAAACTCAAAGTGGAAGTATGTTTTCTAAAATGGTCATCTAGACGTCGTTCTTTCGACTGAAATGACTACCTTTACAAAAACGACTTGTAACTTATTTTTCCGACTATAAACCTATACTTTTTCTGTTTAGATTCATAAAATAGAGTTCAATATGAAACCATAGCAATTTGATTCACTCAAAATGGATTTAAAATGAAGAAGTTATGGGTAAAACAAGATTGGATAATTTTTCTCATTTTAGCTACGTGAAAATTGGTAACAAATCTATTCCAACCATAACTTAATCAAATTGTATTGTATATTATGTAATCTTGAGATACCATAGACACGTATACAATGTTTCGACCTATCATGTCGACACATCTATATATATTTCGGAACAACCATAGACACTCTATATGTGAATGTTGGAGTTAGCTATACAGGGTTGAGGTTGATTCCAAAATATATATAGTTTGAGTTGTGATCAATACTGAGATACGTATACACTGGGTCGTGGATTGATTCAAGATAATATTTATCGATTTATTTTTGTACATCTAACTGTGGACAACTAGTTGTAGGTTACTAACGAGGACAGCTGACTTAATAAACTTAAAACATCAAAATATATTAAAAGTGTTGTAAATATATTTTGAACATACTTTGATATATATGTATATATTGTTATAGGTTCGTGAATCAACCAGTGGCCAAGTCTTACTTCCCGACGAAGTAAAAATTTGTGAAAGTGAGTTATAGTCCCACTTTTAAAATCTAATATTTTTGGGATGAGAATACATGCAGGTTTTATAAATGATTTACAAAATAGACACAAGTACGTGAAACTACATTCTATGGTTGAATTATCGAAATCGAATATGCCCCTTTTTATTAAGTCTGGTAATCTAAGAATTAGGGAACAGACACCCCAATTGACGCGAATCCTAAAGATAGATCTATTGGATCTAACAAACCCCATCCAAAGTACCGGATACTTTAGTACTTCGAAATTTATATCATATCCGAAGGGTGTCCCGGAATGATGGGGATATTCTTATATATGCATCTTGTTAATGTCGGTTACCAGGTGTTCACCATATGAATGATTTTTATCTCTATGTATGGGATGTGTATTGAAATATGAAATCTTGTGGTCTATTATTATGATTTGATATATAGAGGTTAAACCTATAACTCACCAATATTTTTGTTGACGTTTTAAGCATGTTTATTCTCAGGTGATTATTAAGAGCTTCCGCTGTCGCATACTTAAATAAGGACGAGATTTGGAGTCCATGCTTGTATGATATTGTGTAAAAACTGCATTCAAGAAACTTATTTTGTTGTAACATATTTGTATTGTAAACCATTATGTAATGGTCGTGTGTAAACAGGATATTTTATATTATCATTATTTGATAATCTACGTAAAGTTTTTTTTAAACCTTTATTGATGAAATAAAGGTTATGGTTTGTTTTAAAATGAATGCAGTCTTTGAAAAACGTCTCATATAGAGGTCAAAACCTCGCAACGAAATCAATTAATATGGATCGTTTTTAATCAATAAGAACGGGACATTTCATTGACCACCCAAGTTGACCGGTGATTCACGAACGTTAAAACTTGTAAAAACTATATGATGACATATATATGGATATATATATAGTTAACATGATATTATGATAAGTAAACATATCATTAAGTATATTAACAATGAACTACATATGTAAAAACAAGACTACTAACTTAATGATTTTGAAACGAGACATATATGTAACGATTATCGTTGTAACGACATTTAATGTATATATATCATATTAAGAGATATTTATACGTCATAATATCATGATAATATAATAATCTAAAATCTCATTTGATATTATAAACATTGGGTTAACAACACTTAACAAGATCGTTAACCTAAAGGTTTCAAAACAACATTTACATGTAACGACTAACGATGACTTAACGACTCAGTTAAAATGTATATACATGTAGTGTTTTAATATATATTCATACACTTTTGAAAGACTTCAAGACACTTATCAAAATACTTCTACTTAACAAAAATGCTTACAATTACATCCTCGTTCAGTTTCATCAACAATTCTACTCGTATGCAGCCGTATTCGTACTCGTACAATACACAGCTTTTAGATGTATGTACTATTGGTATATACACTCTAATGATCAGCTCTTAGCAGACCATGTGAGTCACCTAACACATGTGGGAACCATCATTTGGCCACTAGCATGAAATATCTCATAAAATTACAAAAATATGAGTAATCATTCATGACTTATTTACATGAAAACAAAATTACATATCCTTTATATCTAATCCATACACCAACGACCAAAAACACCTACAAACACTTTCATTCTTCAATTTTCTTCATCTAATTGATCTCTCTCAAGTTCTATCTTCAAGTTCTAAGTGTTCTTCATAAATTCTACAAGTTCTAGTTACATAAAATCAAGAATACTTTCAAGTTTGCTAGTTCACTTCCAATCTTGTAAGGTGATCATCCAACCTCAAGAAATCTTTGTTTCTTACAGTAGGTTATCATTCTAATACAAGGTAATAATCATATTCAAACTTTGGTTCAATTTCTATAACTATAACAATCTTATTTCAAGTGATGATCTTACTTGAACTTGTTTTCGTGTCATGATTCTGCTTCAAGAACTTCGAGCCATCCAAGGATCCGTTGAAGCTAGATCCATTTTTCTCTTTTCCAGTAGGTTTATCCAAGGAACTTAAGGTAGTAATGATGTTCATAACATCATTCGATTCATACATATAAAGCTATCTTATTCGAAGGTTTAAACTTGTAATCACTAGAACATAGTTTAGTTAATTCTAAACTTGTTCGCAAACAAAAGTTAATCATTCTAACTTGACTTTTAAAATCAACTAAACACATGTTCTATATCTATGTGATATGCTAACTTAATGATTTAAAACCTGGAAACACGAAAAACACCGTAAAACCGGATTTACGCCGTCGTAGTAACACCGCGGGCTGTTTTGGGTTAGTTAATTAAAAACTATGATAAACTTTGATTTAAAAGTTGTTATTCTGGGAAAATGATTTTTATTATGAACATGAAACTATATCCAAAAATTATGGTTAAACTCAAAGTGGAAGTATGTTTTCTAAAATGGTCATCTAGACGTCGTTCTTTCGACTGAAATGACTACCTTTACAAAAATGACTTGTAACTTATTTTTCCGACTATAAACCTATAATTTTTCTGTTTAGATTTATAAAATAGAGTTCAATATGAAACCATAGCAATTTGATTCACTCAAAACGGATTTAAAATGAAGAAGTTATGGGTAAAACAAGATTGGATAATTTTTCTCATTTTAGCTACGTGAAAATTGGTAACAATTCTATTCCAACCATAACTTAATCAACTTGTATTGTATATTATGTAATCTTGAGATACCATAGACACGTATACAATGTTTCGACCTATCATGTCGACACATCTATATATATTTCGGAACAACCATAGACACTCTATATGTGAATGTTGGAGTTAGCTATACAGGGTTGAGGTTGATTCCAAAATATATATAGTTTGAGTTGTGATCAATACTGAGATACGTATACACTAGGTCGTGGATTGATTCAAGATAATATTTATCGATTTATTTCTGTACATCTAACTGTGGACAACTAGTTGTAGGTTACTAACGAGGACAGCTGACTTAATAAACTTAAAACATCAAAATATATTAAAAGTGTTGTAAATATATTTTGAACATACTTTGATATATATGTATATATTGTTATAGGTTCGTGAATCAACCAGTGGCCAAGTCTTACTTCCTGACGAAGTAAAAATCTGTGAAAGTGAGTTATAGTCCCACTTTTAAAATCTAATATTTTTGGGATGAGAATACATGCAGGTTTTATAAATGATTTACAAAATAGACACAAGTACATGAAACTACATTATATGGTTGAATTATCGAAATCGAATATGCCCATTTTTATTAAGTCTGGTAATCTAAGAATTAGGGAACACACACCCTAATTGACGCGAATCCTAAAGATAGATCTATTGGGCCTAACAAACCCCATCCAAAGTACCGGATGCTTTAGTACTTCGAAATTTATATCATATCCGAAGGGTGTCCCGGAATGATGGGGATATTCTTATATATGCATCTTGTTAATGTCGGTTACCAAGTGTTCACCATATGAATGATTTTTATCTCTATGTATGGGACGTGTATTGAAATATGAAATCTTGTGGTCTATTGTTACGATTTGATATATATAGGTTAAACCTATAACTCACCAACATTTTTGTTGACGTTTAAAGTATGTTTATTCTCAGGTGAATACTAAGAGCTTCCGCTGTTGCATACTAAAATAAGGACAAGATTTGGAGTCCATGTTTGTATGATATTGTGAAAAAAACTGCATTCAAGAAACTGATTTCGATGTAACATATTTGTATTGTAAACCATTATGTAATGGTCGTGTGTAAACAGGATATTTTAGAATATCATTATTTGATAATCTACGTAAAGCTTTTTAAACCTTTATTTATGAAATAAAGGTTATGGTTTGTTTTAAAAATGAATGCAGTCTTTGAAAAACGTGTCATATAGAGGTCAAAACCTAGTAACGAAATCAATTAATATGGAACGTTTTTAATCAATAAGAACGGGACATTTCAGTTGGTATCCGAGCGTTGGTCTTAGAGAACCAGAAAATTTGCATTAGTGTGTCTTATCGAGTTTGTTAGGATGCATTAGTGAGTCTGGACTTCGACCGTGTTTACTTGAAAAATGATTGCTTAACAAATTTTGTTGGAAACTATATATTTTTAACATGTGAATATTATGTGATATATTAATCTCTTAACGTGTTTGATATTATGTGATAGATGTCTACCTCTAGAACAAGTCCCATTGACTCACCTAATAATAATGAAGAGTCAAATGTAAATTGGAATGATTCATGGACTGATTCACAAGTTCCCGAAGAGGAACCGGAAGAAGAGTCGGAACCGGAAGAAGAGTCGGAACCGGAAGAAGAATCGGAACCGGATGAAGAAATAGAACCGGTGGGGGAAATAATAAAACGGTTAAGTAAAAGAAAATCCTCAACCAATCGACCAAGGTTAATTATGGTCAATGGTGTTTCCGCCAAGGAAGCAAAATATTGGGAGGATTACCAATTCTCCGATGAATCGGATTTCGACGAGAATTCCGATGATGTTATAGAAATTACCCCAACTGAATTTAAAAAGGCAAAAGAAAATAATAAGGGAAAGGGCATAAAAATAGAGAAATCTAATTCCAACCCCGATGAACTTTATATGTATCGTCAACCCCCGAAGTCCTTAAGTTGTAACAATGACCCGGGAACCTCTAAACCACCAGGTTTTTCTAAACCAATGTGGAAAACGACGGCTCGTATTAGGGGAACATCATATATCCCTAGAAACTTGGCAAAACGAACCAAAACCGAAGAAGAAGAAACGAGCGAGTCGGAATAAGATAGTTGTATTCGTGTGGTGTAATATATGTAATATAGTGTGCTTATGCTTTATGATATATGTAAAAATTGCTTGTATTAATAAGTATTTTTTTATGAATCTAACTCTTGTCTATTTTACAGTATAAATACACAAAATGGATAGACAACCCAATATTTTAAGAGACCTACCCGGAGACATGATTGATGAAATCTTGTCTAGAGTCGGTCAGAATTCTTCGGCACAACTATTTAAGGCGAGATCAGTTCGTAAGACATTCGAAGAACGTTCCAAGAATGCCTTGGTTTATAAAAGGCTTTCGTTCGAAAGATGGGGGATATCACATTGGGAAATCCATAAGTTACGATGTGTTTACTTTGACACATATATTGCGGGGAACCCAAATGCTATTTTACGCAATGGGTTAAGAAATTATTTTGACTCAATATATCCGAATATTGGACTTCGTGATTTAGAAAAAGCGGCTAACATGCAACATAAAGAAGCATGTTATGCTTACGGATTAGTAATGTTCGATTCTCACCAAAGTGAGAACAAGAACATCGGGCTACAACTATTAAACAAAACGTTCCCACAAGTGACGGAGTCGGTAATTGGGGTAAGAAATGAGGTTTTTAGATTGTTGCGGGACTGTTGGACATTACGTAACCCTCGTTCCTTTGACGACGTTACAACACGCTGTCTTATCAACGGCCATAACGGTTATGTTCCACAAGACCAAGGATTGGAAGTAGTCCTAGTAAAACCAGAATGCATGACTTGTTTCTGGACGTATGAATTACGTGTCTTTATTGCCTTTGCTGAACGACTTGTATACTAGCTAGAATTATCTTCACAACTATCTTGTATCAAAGTTATTGTGTGCTATATTTCATGCTTTATGTAAAATAAGCGGTATTGTAAGTTTGTAAAATATTGTATAAAAGTTTGAACGCGAAATATTATTATAATCAGTTTTTCATATAGAATTGTAGTAGTTGAATTGTATATTAGCTACTAAGTATGAACTTAACGGGTAGGTACTACCCGAATTTAAACTTATAAAACGCTAATATGAAGAAAAAGCTTTTATAAATGAGTTCATATTATGCTACGAAATACTATTAACTACTCTTAATATTCCGTATGATTAACTTGTTCCATTTGACTATTTTGAAGGAAATGGCACCGACTACTCGACACACCGTGAATATGAATGAAGAGGAATTCCGTACTTTTCTAGCTTCAAACATAGCCGCAGTATAGGCTGCGCTACATACCAACAATAACCTTGGATCTAGTAGTACAGGAAATCGTGTAGGATGCACCTACAAAGAATTCACTGCCTGTAAACCTTTGGAATTTGATGGAACCGAAGGACCGATCGGATTGAAATGGTGGACCGAGAAGGTCGAATCGGTGTTTGCCATAAGTAAGTGTACTGAAGAGGACAAAGTGAAGTACGCTACGCATACCTTCACAGGTTCTGCGTTAACATGGTGGAATACCTATCTAGAGCAAGTGGGACAAGATGATGCGTACGCACTACCGTGGTCAGCATTCAAGCACTTGATGAATGAGAAGTACCGTCCCAGAACCGAGGTCAATAAGCTCAAGACAGAAATAGAGGGTTACGAACCCAAGGATTTGATATTACCACGTACGAAAGACGATTCACAGAATTGTGCCTATTGTGTCCGGGAGCGTTCGAAGATAAGGAAGAGAAGATCGACGCGTTTGTGAAAGGATTACTGGAAAGAATCCAAGAAGATATAAGTTCACACGAGCCCGCCTCCATACAACAGGCATGTAGAATGGCTTACAAACTAGTGAACCGGATTGAAGAAAGAATTAAAGAACAGACTGCTGAAGAAGCCAATGTGAAGCAAGTCAAAAGAAAATGGGAGGAAAACGGTGATAAGAATCACCAATACAACAACAACAACAGCAATTACAACAATAATCGCAACAATTATCCCAACAATCGCAACATCAATCGCAACAACAACAAATGGCCCAACAACAACAACAACAACAGCAACTACAACAATCATCCCAACAACAATAATAACCGCAACAACAACAACAATCAGAAGCAGCTATGCCAAAGGTGTGAAAAGTATCACTCGGGGTTCTGCACCAAATTTTGCAACAAGTGTAAAAGAAATGGTCATAGTGCGGCGAAGTGTGAGGTCTACAGACCAGGGGTTAATAGAACGAAAGGAACAAATGGTGTCGGAACGAGTAATGGCGGAGCAAGTAGTGTCGGAGCAAGTTATGCCAATGTAGTTTGTTATAAATGTGGAAAATCGGGCCACATTATTAGAAATTGCCCGAACCAGGAGAACACGAATGGACAAGGCCGCGGAAGAGTTTTCAATATTAATGCGGCAGAGGCACAGGAAGACCCGGAGCTTGTTACGGGTACATTTCTTATTGACAATAAATCTGCTTACGTTTTATTTGATTCGGGTGCGGATAGAAGCTATATGAGTAGAGATTTTTGTGCTAAATTAAGTTGTCCATTGACACCGTTGGATAGTAAATTTTTACTCAAATTAGCAAACGGTAAATTAATTTTAGCAGATAATATATGTCGGAATCGAGAAATTAAACTAGTTAGCGAAACATTTAAGATTGATTTGATACCAGTAGAGTTAGGGAGTTTTGATGTGATAATCGGTATGGACTGGTTAAAAGAAGTGAAAGCAGAGATCGTTTGTTACAAAAATGAAATTCGCATTATACGAGAAAAAGGAAAACCCTTAATGGTGTACGGAGAAAAGGGCAACACGAAGCTACATCTTATTAGTAATTTGAAGGCACAAAAACTAATAAGAAAAAGTTGCTATGATGTTCTAGCACACATCGAGAAAGTACAAACTGAAGAAAAGAGCATCAATGATGTTCCCGTTGCAAAAGAATTTCCCGATGTATTTCCGAAAGAATTACCGGGATTACCCCCACATCGATCCGTAGAATTTCAAATAGATCTTGTACCAGGAGCTGCACCAATAGCTCGTGCTCCTTACAGACTCGCACCCAGCGAGATGAAAGAACTGCAAAGCCAACTGTAAGAACTATTAGAATGTGGTTTCATTCGACCAAGCACATCACCGTGGGGAGCTCCTGTTTTGTTTGTCAAGAAGAAAGATGGTACATTCAGGTTGTGTATTGACTACAGAGAGTTGAACAAACTTACCATCAAAAACCGTTATCCACTGCCGAGAATTGACGACTTATTTGATCAACTACAAGGCTCGTCTGTTTATTCAAAGATTGACTTACGTTCCGGGTATCATCAAATGCGGGTGAAAGAAGATGATATTCCAAAGACTGCTTTTAGAACACGTTACGGTCATTACGAGTTTATGGTCATGCCGTTTGGTTTAACTAATGCACCAGCTGTGTTTATGGACCTTATGAACCGAGTGTGTGGACCATACCTTGACAAGTTTGTCATTGTTTTCATTGATGACATACTTATTTACTCAAAGAATGACCAAGAACACGGTGAACATTTGAGAAATGTGTTAGAAGTATTGAGGAAGGAAGAATTGTATGCTAAGTTTTCAAAGTGTGCATTTTGGTTGGAAGAAGTTCAATTCCTCGGTCACATAGTGAACAAAGAAGGTATTAAGGTGGATACGGCAAAGATAGAAACTGTTGAAAAGTGAGAAACCCCGAAAACTCCGAAACACATACGCCAGTTTTTAGGACTAGCTGGTTACTACAGAAGGTTCATCCAAGACTTTTCCAGAATAGCAAAACCCTTGACTGCATTAACGCATAAAGGGAAGAAATTTGAATGGAAGGATGAACAAGAGAAAGCGTTTCAGTTATTGAAGAAAAAGCTAACTACGGCACCTATATTGTCAGATTTATTTCAAGATTCTGGCAGACATTACAACAAGCATTAGGAACTCGTCTAGACATGAGTACTGCCTATCATCCACAAACTGATGGACAGAGCAAAAGGACGATACAAACGCTTGAAGACATGCTACGAGCATGTGTTATTGATTTTGGAAACAGTTGGGATCGACATCTACCGTTAGCAGAATTTTTCTACAACAACAGCTACCATTCAAGCATTGAGATGGCACTGTTTGAAGCACTTTATGGTAGAAAGTGTAGGTCTCCGATTTGTTGGAGTGAAGTGGGAGATAGACAGATTACGGGTCCGGAGATAATACAAGAAACTACCGAGAAGATCATCCAAATTCAACAACGGTTGAAAACCGCCCAAAGTCGACAAAAGAGCTACGCTGACATTAAAAGAAAAGATATAGAATTTAAAATTGGAGAGATGGTCATGCTTAAAGTTGCACCTTGGAAAGGCGTTGTTCGATTTGGTAAACGAGGGAAATTAAATCCAAGGTATATTGGACCCTTCAAGATTATTGATCGTGTCGGACCAGTAGCTTAACGACTTGAGTTACCTCAACAACTCGCAGCTGTACATAACACTTTCCACGTCTCGAATTTGAAGAAATGTTTTGCTAAAGAATATCTCACTATTCCGTTAGATGAAATCCAAATCAACGAAAAACTTCAATTCATCGAAGAACCCGTCGAAATAATGGATCGTGAGGTTAAAAGACTTAAGCAAAACAAGATACCAATTGTTAAGGTTCGATGGAATGCTCGTAGAGGACCCGAGTTCACCTGGGAACGAGAAGATCAGATGAAGAAGAAATACCCGCATTTATTTCCAGAAGATACGTCAACATCTCCAACTGCTTAAAATTTCGGGACGAAATTTATTTAACGGGTAGGTACTGTAGTGACCCGAACTTTTCAATGTTTATATATATATTAAATGAAATTGTTATTTACATTATTAAGTGTTTCCAACATGTTAAGCAATCAAACTTATTAAGACTTGATTAATTGAAATAGGTTTCATATAGACAATTGACCACCCAAGTTGACCGGTGATTCACGAACGTTAAAACTTGTAAAAACTATATGATGACATATATATGGATATATATATAGTTAACATGATATTATGATAAGTAAACATATCATTAAGTATATTAACAATGAACTACATATGTAAAAACAAGACTACTAACTTAATGATTTTGAAACGAGACATATATGTAACGATTATCGTTGTAACGACATTTAATGTATATATATCATATTAAGAGATATTTATACGTCATAATATCATGATAATATAATAATTTAAAATCTCATTTGATATTATAAACATTGGGTTAACAACACTTAACAAGATCGTTAACCTAAAGGTTTTAAAACAACATTTACATGTAACGACTAACGATGACTTAACGACTCAGTTAAAATGTATATACATGTAGTGTTTTAATATGTATTCATACACTTTTGAAAGACTTCAAGACACTTATCAAAATACTTCTACTTAACAAAAATGCTTACAATTACATCCTCGTTCAGTTTCATCAATAATTCTACTCGTATGCACCCGTATTCGTACTCGTACATTACACAGCTTTTAGATGTATGTACTATTGGTATATACACTCCAATGATCAGCTCTTAGCAGCCCATGTGAGTCACCTAACACATGTAGGAACCATCATTTGGCAACTAGCATGAAATATCTCATAAAATTACAAAAATATGAGTAATCATTCATGACTTATTTACATGAAAACAAAATTACATATCCTTTATATCTAATCCATACACCAACGACCAAAAACACCTACAAACACTTTAATTCTTCAATTTTATTCATCTAATTGATCTCTCTCAAGTTCTATCTTCAAGTTCTATCTTCAAGTTCTAAGTGTTCTTCATAAATTCTACAAGTTCTAGTTACATAAAATCAAGAATACTTTCAAGTTTGCTAGCTCACTTCCAATCTTGTAAGGTGATCATCCAACCTCAAGAAATCTTTGTTTCTTACAGTAGGTTATCATTCTAATACAAGGTAATAATGATATTCAAACTTTGGTTCAATTTCTATAACTATAACAATCTTATTTCAAGTGATGATCTTACTTGAACTTGTTTTCGTGTCATGATTCTGCTTCAAGAACTTCGAGCCATCCAAGGATCCGTTGAAGCTAGATCCATTTTTCTTTTTTCCAGTAGGTTTATCCAAGGAACTTAAGGTAGTAATGATGTTCATAACATCATTCGATTCATACATATAAAGCTATCTTATTCGAAGGTTTAAACTTGTAATCACTAGAACATAGTTTAGTTAATTCTAAACTTGTTCGCAAACAAAAGTTAATCCTTCTAACTTGATTTTTAAAATCAACTAAACACATGTTCTATATCTATATGATATGCTAACTTAATGATTTAAAACCTGAAAACACGATAAACACCGTAAAACCGGATTTACGCCGTCGTAACAACACCGCGGGCTGTTTTGGGTTAGTTAATTAAAAACTATGATAAACTTTGATTTAAAAGTTGTTATTCTGGGAAAATGATTTTTATTATGAACATGAAACTATATCCAAAAATTATGGTTAAACTCAAAGTGGAAGTATGTTTTCTAAAATGGTCATCTAGACGTCGTTCTTTCGACTGAAATGACTACCTTTACAAAAATGACTTGTAACTTATTTTTCTGACTATAAACCTATAATTTTTCTGTTTAGATTCATAAAATAGAGTTCAATATGAAACCATAGCAATTTGATTCACTCAAAACGGATTTAAAATGAAGAAGTTATGGGTAAAACAAGATTGGATAATTTTTCTCATTTTAGCTACGTGAAAATTGGTAACAATTCTATTCCAACCATAACTTAATCAACTTGTATTGTATATTATGTAATCTTGAGATACCATAGACACGTGTCATAACCCGACCTTAACCATAAGGACGAATACAATAACATATGATTTCATCGCGAGGTATTGACCTCTATATGCGACATTTTTCAAAAACTGCATTCGTTTTTACAATACAAACCATAGCTTTTATTACAAATACAAGGTTTAAACAACTTAATAATGATTATCGTTTAGCGATAATCTTAGACTTACAAACTTTACATGTGATAATAACAATACGACCTCCAACATATTTTACATTACAAATCCTCCGATATGCAGTTTTATTTTTGACACAAATATGCATACTCAAGATCTTGCTTAAATTCAACATGTTGCAGCGGAAGCTTTTAGTTATCACCTGAGAATAAACATGCTTAAAATGTCAACATAAAGTTGGTGAGATATAGGTTTAAAGCCGGCAGCGTTATGAATATAGACCACAAGATTTCATATATAAACGTTTTAATAAAAATATTCTAAGTTGTTGAGCACTTGATAACCATACTTAACATTTAATCAACGTCGCATATTCCCTTTATTATGAAATCTTACTACACCGTACCAAGTGTAGTCACCGGAACGAAGTACTGTGCAACCGTTGAATACTGGTCGTCCAGTCCGGTTGGGGTTGTCAGGCCCGATAGATCTATCAACAGGATTCACGTTTACAATACCTCATGTAAATAGTAGTTACCAAGTTACAGGGAAGTATGCCAGTGGTACAACTCAACGTAGAATATATATTTTTAATCACTTGTGTCCATAACGTAAATCATAAAATGCATGTATTCTCATCCCGAAATATTTAGAGTTTAAAAGTGGGACTATATACTCACTTTTGTCTTGAAGGTATTTAACTCGACTTGGTCTCCGATAGATATCACGAACCTAACCATATATATAATATATCAACATATTTTCTTTTCAAGTAATCGTTACATATATATATATATATATATATATATATATATATATATATATATATATATATATATATATATATATATATATATATATATATATATATATATATATATATACTTTTAATACTTTTAATATTTTCTTAGTCCGTAGTTAGCAGTCCGATGTTAGTGGTCCACAATTAGTTGCTTAAATAAAATAAATAAAGACCCCATCGTATTCGTGTTGATCAGAATTAATCTTGACCCATGGTACCATGTTGTCAAATGACGTGTTGCGTACATAAAGTACCGTGTTGTCAAATGACGTGTTGCGTACAATCATGAGGTCTTATGATTAATCTTCTCGTGTTGTTTACGGGTGGTCCTGAAATATATAAAATAAAATCATAAGTAAATATATATTAAATATTATGTTAATTAGCCAAGATATGATTAATCCGATTTTGTCATAATATGATATATTACAGGTCTTGAAGTGTTTTTAAAAATCAAATTAGAAGGATCTATTTAGTTTGTGAACAAGTTTGAAATCACTCAAACTATGTTCTTGTTGTTAAAATTTTATAACACAAAATAAGATAGCTATATAAATATGAATCGAATAAGGTTATGAATAAGGTTACTACCTCAAGTTACTTGGACAAGGCTACTGGAAAAGGTAAGAAAAATCTTGGAATCAAAAGAGTGGTGGAGTGGGATTGAAAGATTGGAAGTAATCTCCTTGAAATCGGATGACTATATTGATATGTTCTTGAGTAGGTAAATGAAGAGAGATTAGGGAGTGAATTAACTTGAAAGAAAATTGGAAATGAAATTGTATGTGTGTGTGTGCAAAATAGCATGATTATGGGATGGATATATAGGAGATTTAGTTTGTTTTCTTGCACAAAAGTCACACATGAGGTTAAATGGCTGGTTCCCACATGTAACATCATGTCTAGTGGCTAATCATTGAAGTTTATTGTTGGTATATACCAATAGTAAATACGTATAGAAGCTGGGTATGATACGGTTACATATACCCTAGATATACTTGTAGAAATTTTGAGGAATCGGAACGAGAATTCAAATATAGACGGGTTTATAACTGTAAAAGAGGCTCAAAACTGGGCTTTTATTTTTGGGTCAAACCGGGCCAAAATAAAATTTTAAGACATTTTTGGGTCGACCCCAGCCAGGGGCTCTGCCCCTTGGACCCCGCCAGGGGTTGCCACCCCTTGGACCCCGCTTATCGGGGGTGCTGCCCCCGAACCCCCGTCATAATCAAGATAAGTTCAAACAAGTGTGCACTCCACACTTCCCCAAACTTGTTCGATATTTATCAAGATTATTTTGGTTACAAATTAATCCCATTACACTTAAATCATATTGGTGACATAGATCACCAACACATTATAGATTGTAAGTATATATGTCAAAGAACGTTACATATAGTTATCGTTTTGAAAACTTAAGTTTGTGGTCTCAAAGTATACTTATAACTCATTGTTGTTAGTTCACAATGAAATGTTAAACTATCCTTAAATCATGTTAAATATGTATAGATATGAACATATACATAATCGTATAATTATCGTGTGTTATATAGTTCGTGATATCATCGGTCAAATTGGACGGTCAAACGTTGTGTGAAACTCTTTTTAAAAACATAAGTCTCAACAGTTTGGATTGCTTATCATGTTGGTAAGGTTTATTTTATGTAAATATTAATCTCATAAGTATAAAATGATCGGAAAATCCGGGTCGTTACAGTACCTACCCGTTAAATAAATTTCGTCCCGAAATTTTAAAGTTGTACCTATTTTGCGTTGTCGGGAAACAAATGTGGATACTTTTGTTTCATCTGATCCTCTCGTTCCCAAGTAAACTCGGGACCCCTTCGAGCATTCCAACGAACCTTGACGATTGGTATGTTGCTCTGCTTGAGTTGTTTAACTTCACGGTCCATGATTTCGACTGGTTCTTCTATGAATTGTAGTTTCTCGTCGACTTGGATTTCTTCAAGAGGAATGGTGAGATCTTCCTTTGCAAGACATTTCTTGAGGTTTGAGACGTGAAATGAATTATGTACCCCAGCGAGTTGTTGTGGTAACTCGAGTCGATAAGCTACCGGTCCGATGCGTTCGATGATCTTGAACGGGCCTACATACCTTGGGTTCAGTTTACCCCTTTTTCCAAAACGTATTACACCTTTCCAAGGTGACACCTTTAGCATAACCATGTCACCGATCTGAAACTATAATGGTTTCCTTCGGACATCGGCGTAGCTCTTTTGGCGACTACGGGCTGTTTTCAATCTCTCCTTGATTTGCACTATCTTCTCAGTAGTTTCATGGATGATCTCGGGACCAGTTAATTGTCGATCTCCTACTTCATTCCAACAGATAGGGGATCTACACTTCCTTCCATACAGTGCTTCGAATGGTGCAGCTTTAATGCTCGCATGATAACTATTATTATACGAGAATTCTGCTAATGGTAGATATTTATCCCATCCATTTCCAAAATCGATCACACATGCCCTGAGCATGTCTTCAAGAGTCTGAATTGTTCTTTCACTCTGCCCGTCAGTTTGCGGATGGTATGCGGTGCTCATATCCAAACGGGTTCCCAGGGCCTCCTGTAGTAATTGCCAAAACTTTGATGTAAATCTACTATCACGATCGGATATAATGGAAATAGGTATTCCATGCATTGAAACAATTTCCTTTATGTATAATCGTAATAGTTTCTCCATTCTATCCGTTTCCTTTATAGGCAAGAAATGTGCAGATTTGGTGAGACGATCAACTATTACCCAAATGGTGTCATAACCCCAGGCAGTCTTAGGTAACTTTGTGATGAAATCCATGGTAATACCATCCCATTTCCATTCTGGGATTTCTGGTTGTTGAAGTAACCCTGACGGCTTCTGATGTTCTGCTTTGACTTTGGAACACGTTAAACATTCCCCAACATATGTTTCCACATCTGTCTTTAAATTAGGCCACCAATAATGCATCTTAAGATCTTGATACATCTTTCTAACTCCAGGATGTATCGAGTATCTTGTCTTATGTGCCTCATTCAATATCAACTTCCTTAATCCACCCAACTTCGGTACCCAAATACGGTTTGCAAAATATCGAATTCCGTCTTCCCGCATAACGAGTTGCTTCTCATACTTCTTCATTATTTCATTTCCTATGTTTTCTTTAGTAAGAGCTTCTCGTTGAGCCTCTTTGATTTGTGAGTTGAGATTCATGCGAATTTTTATGTTCATTGCTCGTACTCGAATTGGTTCCCGTTCCTTTCTGCTTAGAGCGTCGGCTACTACATTCGCTTTCCCGGGATGATAGCGAATCTCACAATCATAGTCGTTTATCAGCTCGACCCACCTACGTTGCCTCATGTTCAGCTGTTTCTGATCGAAAATATGTTGAAGGCTTTTATGATCAGTAAACACAGTGCATTTAACTCCATATAAATAGTGTCTCCATATCTTCAATGCAAACACTACTGCCCCCAATTCTAGATCATGTGTCGTATAATTCCGCTCGTGAATCTTCAATTGTCGAGATGCGTATGCAATAACTTTCTTTCGTTGCATAAGGACGCAACCAAAACCATAGACACGTATACAATGTTTCGACCTATCATGTCGACACATCTATATATATTTCGGAACAACCATAGACACTCTATATGTGAATGTTGGAGTTAGCTATACAGGGTTGAGGTTGATTCCAAAATATATATAGTTTGAGTTGTGATCAATACTGAGATACGTATACACTGGGTCGTGGATTGATTCAAGATAATATTTATCGATTTATTTCTGTACATCTAACTGTGGACAACTAGTTGTAGGTTACTAACGAGGACAGCTGACTTAATAAACTTAAAACATCAAAATATATTAAAAGTGTTGTAAATATATTTTGAACATACTTTGATATATATGTATATATTGTTATAGGTTCGTGAATCAACCAGTGGCCAAGTCTTACTTCCCGACGAAGTAAAAATCTGTGAAAGTGAGTTATAGTCCCACTTTTAAAATCTAATATTTTTGGGATGAGAATACATGCAGGTTTTATAAATGATTTACAAAATAGACACAAGTACGTGAAACTACATTATATGGTTGAATTATCGAAATCGAATATGCCCCTTTTTATTAAGTCTGGTAATCTAAGAATTAGGGAACAGACACCCTAATTGACGCAAATCCTAAAGATAGATCTATTGGGCCTAACAAACCCCATCCAAAGTACCGGATGCTTTAGTACTTCGAAATTTATATCATATCCGAAGGGTGTCCCGGAATGATGGGGATATTCTTATATATGCATCTTGTTAATGTCGGTTACCAGGTGTTCACCATATGAATGATTTTTATCTCTATGTATGGGACGTGTATTGAAATATGAAATCTTGTGGTCTATTGTTACGATTTGATATATATAGGTTAAACCTATAACTCACCAACATTTTTGTTGATGTTTAAAGCATGTTTATTCTCAGGTGAATACTAAGAGCTTCCGCTGTTGCATACTAAAATACGGACAAGATTTGGAGTCCATGTTTGTATGATATTGTGAAAAAAACTGCATTCAAGAAACTGATTTCGATGTAACATATTTGTATTGTAAACCATTATGTAATGCTCGTGTGTAAACAGGATATTTTAGATTATCATTATTTGATAATCTACGTAAAGCTTTTTAAACCTTTATTTATGAAATAAAGGTTATGGTTTGTTTTAAAAATGAATGCAGTATTTGAAAAACGTCTCATATAGAGGTCAAAACCTAGCAACGAAATCAATTAATATGGAACGTTTTTAATCAATAAGAACGGGACATTTCAATATCCCAGTTAGTGACTTCGCACTGGCCATTCGCTTGCAGATGCGCCACGGATGTGAAAGTTTGCTTAATATTAAGCTCCGTGCACCAACTGCGAAAAGGATCCCCCGCAAACTGCGTTCCATTATCGCTAACAATTTCATTCGGTATGCCGAATCGACAGACAATGTCTTCCCATAGAAAATTTCGCACTCTTTTCCCTGAAATTTTTGCCAGTGGTCTTGCTTCTACCACTTTGTAAAATAATCAATTGAAACAATCAAAAACTTGATGTTTCCTGCGTATGCAGAGTATGCGTAAGATACTGATGTAAGTAGCATATGGTAGAAAATAAATGGTTATATTACCTCGGGCTTTTGGAAATGGTCCGACTATGTCAATAGCCCATTTGCAGAATGACCATGGTGAGGAGACCGGAATCATTGGATGCTCAGGTGCTCTGATGATAGGTGCATGAATTTGGCAGGACTCGCAGTGTTTAACTATGCGTGCAATATCTTCGTACATGGTAGGCCAATAGTAACCCAACCACATAATCTTTGACACGATAGATCTATGCCCTGAATGAAGAGCGCATGCACCCTCGTGTACTTCGCGTATAACCTCCTCTGCTTCGTTTGGACCAATGCACCTTAAATGTGGTCCTAAATAATTTTTTCGATACAGGACGCCACCCTCGAGGGCATACATTGGTGCCTGGGTGCGAACTTTCTTTGCTTCAACAGAGTCTGCGGGTGTTGTGCCATCCCATAGAAAAGCAATGATGGGTGTCATCCACGTTGAGCTGGATTCCTCAACAGGTGCCACTAGGGGCATCATAACAATGGATTTCGCGTGTAGTTCTTCTATGATAACTCTTTTCCCCCGATGATCAAAGGACAATGCAGCCAATTTGCTAAGCACATCCGCCTTTTTGTTTTGACCTCGCATTACATGGGAAATTTGAAAAGCCTAGAACTGGTCAGCGAGATTATGAACAAGCGACAGGTATTGCTGCATGGCTATGTCATGTGCTTCGAAATCACCACTAACTTGGCTGCATACCAACTTTGAATCTACATAAGCGTGCGACACTTTAACATTTAATTTATGCGCAATCCGCATACCTGCTAACAAGGCTTCGTATTCTGCTTCGTTGTTTGTAACAGAAAAATTAAACCGCAGCGTATATGTATGCTCCTCGCCATCCGGGCCAGTTAGAATTATGCCTAAACCCGCGCCAGCGGCACTGCAAGCACCATCGGTGTATAACTCCCATGGTGTTAAAATTCGTGCTGGTATATCCTGATGTTTGGCCGATGCCTCAACGTCCGCGGGTATCTCCGCTAGGTAATCTGCAAGTATCTGGCCTTTAACCGCGCTCTGCGAAGAAAAATTTATTTCGTGCTCTCCTAATTCAACTGCCCATTTAGCCATTCGGCCAGAAATCTCAGGCTTATATAGCACCTGAAAGAAAAATGATTGCGTTAGTCAATGCGGTATTCCTGGACATTGCCGCAAAGTAAGTAGTTACCAACCTGTTTGATTGGTTGATCAATTAGAACTACAACTGGGTGCGCCTGAAAGTACCGACGTAAACGCAGCTCTGTGTGAACTAGCGCATAGACTAGCTTCTCAATTGGTGAATAGTTTACTTTGCTTGCTGTAAGCGTCTTGCTTATGAAGTAGACCGACACTTGCGTCTGAGAAAACCTCAACATTATTTGACCACGAAATTAATAATTCACATGTATAAATAAAATAGAATGCCTTACCTTTCCGCGATCTGTGATAAGGACCGAGCTGACAGCTTTTTTGGATGCCGCAAGGTACTGCGTAAGCGTTTCGCCTGCTATTGGCGCAGTGAGTGTTGGTAATTCAGCAAGCACCTTCTTCATTTCTTGAAAAGCCGATTCCGCTTCGTGAGTCCATACAAAGTCTTTTTTCTTTATACAATTCTTCAAAGTATTGAAGAATGGTAACTGTCGTTCCACGGCTTTTGACAAGAACCGCGTGATTGCCGCGAGCTTCCTAGTTAGACTATGCACATCCTTCTTTGTCTTTGGAGATGGTAAACTGTCCATGGCTTCAATTTTTTTTGGGATTCACCTTGATTCCACGCGCCGTCACCACATGACCTAAAAATTTGCCTTCCTCTTCCCCAAAACTACATTTGAGCGGGTTAAGCTTCATGTTGATCCAGCGTAAAGACGCAAACGTTTCTAGGATATTCGCAAGCGTTTCTTCTTCGGTGTTACTTTTAATTACCAAATCATCAACATACGCTTCAAGGTTTCTCCCAATCTGATGCTTGAAGGCTGCGTCAATTACGCGCTGATAGGTAGCTCCTGGGTTCTTTAATCTGAAAGGCATCTTAGTATAAAAATAAATACCTTGCGGCGTATGAAAAGCAGTTTTATCTGCATCTTCCGCAGCCATGAGGATTTGGTGATAACCCTTATACGCATCCAGAAACACTTATATCGAAAACCTGATAACGATTCCACCTTCCAGTCAATCTCCGAGAGGGGGTAGTTATCTTTAGGACACGCCTTGTTAATGTCCATAAAATCAACGCACATCCGCCAGCTACCATCAGCCTTTTTCACCAACACGGGGTTAGCAACCCATGTCTGGTACCGCACTTCCCGCAAAATGTTTGCTCTGACTAGGTTATCAACTTCTGCACATAACCAATCACTGCGCTCAAGGGCCATGTGCTGCTTCTTCTGCCTAACGGGTGTGAGTGACGGATTAATGTTCAACCTATGTTCCGTATTATTCCGCGGGACCCCCGTAATGTCTGATTCCTACCATGCGAACACGTCTGCGTTAGCGGACAATATACCGTGCAACTTAGCCTTAGTTTCGGCTGACAAGCCTGCTCCAATTTTAATTCGCTTGTCCGGATACAAGCGATTAGCTATGACTGCGCTGCTTTTAAGCTGTTCTCCCATGCTGGGAGGGCTTACAGGCACAACTAAACTACGTAACTCGGTTACTTGATGTGACGCAATCGTGGCAATTTCACCCATGGTAGGAAACTTAATCATGCCATGCACTACCGAGGGTATAATGTTAAAACGTCGTATGAAATTTCTCCCTAGAAGCGCATTGTAACGTGAAGTCGAACGGACCACATAAAAGTCAATTAACTCGCTTCTAACCAACTGTGGATCCTTGTCATCCGCAAGCACTATTTCAAGCTCTATTTCAAGCTGCCACGAGCTTTCCCCAGAGAATCCTGATAGCGTAATATCGGCTTGACGTAACTGTGCTTTGACTTCTGTGGGAAGAAAACGATAGCAATGCTCATACATAATGTCGACACCACTGCCGGTATCAACATGCATGTGTTTAATCTGTATTCCGTGATCAGGAATACAGCACTTGATTATGACAGGATCGTTAGCTGTGTCGATCGACATTACGGGAGGGAATGAAATTGGAATGAGCTCCCAATCCTAGTAGTCATTGTATTTTCTTCGCTGACTAACTTTATCTGCGTCAACCATATTGATGGTTACATCGGTGCTTTTAGCTTTATCTGTTTTTTGCCATGCGAATGTTTTGGCTTTTGAACTCTCTTCCGCGGCCTTTCCCTTATCTTTCTTTGGCGGCTTGAGATGATCTAATTTTCCTGCGCGTAGCGCTTCCAGCACTCGCTCCATTAAATTTTTACACCGATTGGTGTCATGGTCGTGATAGTCATGGAACTCGCAGTATTTTGTTTTATCCCGCTTGCCAAATTCTGTCAGCGGAGTTGGAACCGCAAAGGTTGCGTATACTTGTTCGGTTGCCAAAATTTCTTTTGTCATTTTAGACAAGCTTTTGAGCAGCGCATAATTCTGATTATTAATACCGCGCTAATTATTGTTTCGAAAACCACCACTTTCTCACCCTTTATCATTTCTTATAGGACCACCACTAGGGTATCTTCCGCGAGAGCTGTTACCGCGATTTTGATCACATGAACGATCATCATCGTCTTTCTTTTCGTTGCGTGAGCTAGCTGTTGGAATATCATTATCTTCGCCACTCCGCATATAATCATGGCATTCATTAAGCGCTTCAGCATAAGTTGTTAGCACGGTATGGCGCAGATGCCTTACCAGCGTTGGATGACGCTATGTACTTATACCATGTATCAGCCCGGAAATTTGTTGTTCTGGCTTTAGGTCCGGTATGCGCAAGCACTCATTAGTATATCTCGTGAGAAATTCTCCCAAAGATTCCTTGGGTTTCTGCACAATATCGTGACATTCAATGTGAGTGCGTTTGCGCGGCCTTTGATATTGATACTGCAGCAAGAACTTCGTACGCAAATCCATGAACCCGGATTTGCTACCTGCTGGAAGTTTATTGAACCATTCACGCGCAATGCCCTGCAACGTCATGGGAAATATCTGACATGCAACTGGATCAACCCACCCATGGGTGCACATCGCGCCTTCGAAACGCTGCAGGAAATCATCTGGGTCAGTCAAACCATTTTAGTTACCTAACGTGTGAGGTATCTTTGGTTCTGATGGAAATGGATACTCGGTTATATGCGGAGGAAACTTGTCAAAAGTGGTTGGTAGTTCAAAGGGCAGTTTAACAGGATCCCCTTTGAGTCCTGCGAAGAAACGCTTCATCATATCCTGAACAAAATCAGGTTGCAAAAATAAGTGGACCATGTCAGGAGGTGCCGCCTGCATAAATTAGCTTGCGAGATTCGCCTGCCCCTGAATATTTTGCCAAGGTTGCCCCAGCGTCTTCGGATATAACCAAGGCTGCTGCGTTAGAAAAAAAGGCAGGCTTACCGACGCAGAGTATACGGGTAGCTAAAAAGGTGCCAAAACCTATGGCGCAGATGCCTGCGAGACCTGAGGATATGCCGTTATAAGTCCAACCGTATGTGCAGTGCTTTGCTGTTCTGCGGTTATCGGCGTCCAATGAGAATTGGCGTCTGGAATGACACCGAACCCCCAACTATTTAGTAATGTCTGCGCATCTGCAGGGGTTAGAAACTGTGAAATTGGGCGCAGCGGCTGCCAAGGCTGCAGTGGTGTAAAAGACGAATTTTGCTGACAACCCTGCGTCTGCAGAGGGATTGAAACCGTGGTGCTGTAAATAGGCACCTGGCCGTAGCATACTACATGCGGGCCTACAGTTTCACCGCTAGTGCCTATAAAGAAAACTCTTGGATCCACTGCAGAAAAATCTAGCCGCGTGTTTGTGACCGGCGAGTTTGCCCTTGGCAGTGTAATTCCATCCGGGAATATCGGTTTATACCTTTGGAAAGGTTCACCGGACACGGGTGGAGGGTAAGGCGTGTATCCCGCCCCCGTAGTCATAGCTTGCGTTGGCTGATTACCAGTCGGCGTGTTCTGGTTGTCCGTTTGAGTACGTTTCGATGATTCCCCGGAAGTCATGATTCTGTTAAAGAAACAAAAAATTCGAGAAAACTTTGAGTAATGAACTTTATAATTCAAAACTTTTAAAAGAAAAAACAGTTAAACACGTCTTGAATTAGTTCAGTTCTCAATGAAAGCACCACTTGATCGTGCATATATTTTCCAAGAGGTTAATATGCATGTTCAATACGTTTAAAAGAGGTTTAAGGATCTTAGAACTTAGCTCTCCGGTCCAGCTACCGTAAATAACCCTGGCCGACATGATGATGTCGGCGGGGTGGCAAGGTGATTAAGTCCACCTTCGATGACGGTCATCGATCGAAGGCCCGAATAAGGTTGTAGGAAACTGTCGAGAGTGAATAACCTGTTAACCTTTGATGAATGATGATAATGATTATGTATTGTGAGCCACGTAAATGTGATGATCCTGAAATGATAATTAGGGTTAGTATATATAGGCAAACCCTAATTCTAGAACCGTCCAAGATTGTGATAATCCTGTCCATAACAAACTCCCCCGAATCTCGGTTGTAATTATGGAAAAGATATTAGGCTTGATGGCCAAGTAACCGCCATGCCGAGAACAAAGGCATTCAACACGCTTCCGCATACAACATACCGCATATAAATTACATGCGTATGCACGCTAGTGATTACCCGCATACGTATAGAATGCGCATGCGGGTTGCGGTATCATTAAGTCTCGAAAATTTTGAACTGTTTCATATATTCATTTGACCTTCGACTATTCCCGACGATTCACGAACCACTATCTGTAAATAAATACATATATATATATATATATATATATATATATATATATATATATATATATATATATATATATATATATATATATGAAAGAGAAACTTATGTGATTTAATTCATTTGTGTAATATATATATATATATATATATATATATATATGTATATATATATATATATACATATATATATATATATATATATATGATATTACTATAAATCAATATATATATATGAAGAGTATATTGAATATATATATATATATATATATATATATATATATATATATATGTATATATATATATATATATATATATATATATATATATATATATATATATATATATATATATATATATATATATGATATAGAATTTATTTAATAAATGCTCGTAACACTCGTTTGTCATCTTGATAGTTATTAATCAAGTTAAAAACGAACTTATGTGATTTTAAAATAAACGGTGATCCAAAAATGAGCTATATAAATTTTAGGCTTATTAAAAATATATTTAGAATCTAATTAATAAATTTCAACATTTTTCATATTTTACCAGAATAGAGAGGGACAATTGATGTAACTTTTATTTATTAAATTAATGTTTGAATTTTATACCATAATGACCAAAATAAATAAATATAGTTAATTTAAAAATATGGGATTTTTTTGAGACTTTTTTTTCCGCCACTGATTTAACAACGGAGTACGATTTAGCAGTCCGTGAAAACTGTCGGTAGGAAGAAACAAAATTAAACGGCTGTTGTACTGTGTTGAGTTTCCTGTGTTGAGTTCATTCACCAGATGTCTTACTTATATTATATTATAATTATTATATTATATATATTACATATAAATATATATATATATATATATATATATATATATATATATATATATATATATATATATATATATATATATATATATATATATATATATATATATATATATATATATATATATATATATATATGTATGAGAACTTGTATATGCAAATACAAAAATGGAGACCCAACTTTCACAACCCTTACCACCTCCTTCACCATCCTCACCGGTCACCACAACCATCGGCTACAACTACTGTAAGCCACCATCTTTTCTTTCCAAATGATTGTGAACCAACTATCACCTCTTGATCATCTTTTTGGTCCTATTATAAACGAAACCTAACAAACCACTACCATAAAACCTACTTCTACTCGTTATTCTTCTTCTGTTTTTTTGTTTCATGTTTTGATTTAAAACCACCATCGATAAACACTACCTTTTTGTTGTAATTCAAACCAAACCCATCAAACCACCTAACCCACTTTGATCACATCCGCCACCTTCGTGTTCGTTTTAAACCTTCAACATAACCAACTTCACCTTTAATCCTACAACCACCATCACCTTGTTTGCTTCTTTTATTTAACTCGATTAACCCACAAAACACAACAACTTTCATTAAACGAACAACCATCACAAGCTGCTTCTACAACTGTTCCTGCTACTCGAATATGTATTGTTTCTATTTCGTTGAAAACTACTGCTACGCTACTAGGACTGTAACCCATTAGAACACCTCAAACCCAAAAACATCTGTAGGTTTCTATTCCGGAACTCCTATTGCTGCTTGTTGTATGTGAGTTAATTAATACATTGACAATTTAAATGCATTGAATATTAATACTACTATGCATAACTTTATCAAGACAAAGTGTGCATGTGGAACATACTAAGTCCTTGTTGGCTGACAGAAAAAGTTTCCACTTGTGATTTAATATAATAACGGCTAAAGTCCTGTCAAATCCTTTAATTGATTCGTGTATTTACTTGTGTTATTGGGCCATGAATTCTTCTCCATAATGGCACCTTTGATTCTCTATTATATGGACCAAGAAGTAAAGTTTTGGGCTTTTTCCAAGTTTGATCCAGTAACACCCCGTTTGATGTTCCATGAAGACAGAAAAAATTGTAATCTGTATTAACTCTAATCGATCACCACTTAAGTCACCATCGAAACCATTAGTTTTCCTGTTTTACAACCCAAAACAACCACCACTTACGCTATTGCTATTACTTTTCGCAAACCACCTTATAACCATGGTATACCTGCTGCAGCAGTCGCTGGTTCCCTTTCTATTTTAACCTGATCAACAACACCCATCGAATAGGCTTCCTTTCTTTTATTGATGTTGGGCCGATAGATATATGATGTTGGGCCGGTCTATAATAAATATCATAAGTAAGTTCTTGTGATGATGTACGTGATGATGATGACATACGATATAGAAGATGATGATGGCATAATGATGATTAGGATGAGATGAATATGATAATGATGATCGTGAGATTATAAAGTTTGATGATGATGATAATGATGAACATGAACGAATGATATGTGATGATACATGTTATACGAGTTAAAATAATTTAAGATATCAAATATAACAGAAATAGAGAAATAGATGGAAGGTTAGGAGTGTTGTTGGTTAAGCAAGAGGTCTTGGGTTCGAGCCCGGGCTAAGGTGATTTTTTTTAAAAGCCTATTTCTCTTGAGGTAGTATTTCGTTCATATTATTATTTTTATTATTAATATTATTATTATTATTATTATTATTATTATTATTATTATTATTATTATTATTATTATTATTATTATTATTATTATTATTATTATTATTATTATATTTAGTAGCATTATTGTTAGAATTATTATTATTAGTAGTATCATTAAGGTTAATATCAGTAGTACCATTATGATTAAAACCACAATTTTAGTACTACTATCATTATTATTAAAAATTTATCATTATTATTAATAATTATCATTATAATTTTTATCAATTTTAAAAGTATCATTTTTATTTAAAATTAACATTTTTAACAAAATTATCATTTATTTTATCATTATTATTTTTAGTATCATTATCATTATTCTTAAGAATATTACAATTATTATTAATTTTAGGAATATCATTATTATTATTATTACAATAACACAACTCTTGATTCATTATCATTATTTATATTATTTTATCAAATAAATACTTATATATAGAATATACATAAAAGTATATATATATATATATATATATATATATATATATATATATATATATATATATATATATATATATATATATATATATATATATATATATATATATATATATATATATATATATATATATATATATAACAATTAAAAAATATATATAAATTTGTTCGATTACGATTATATATTTTAATATATATAATTGATATAGGTTAGTGAATCCGAGGCCAACCCTGCATTGTTCAGTTCCGTCGTATGCATATTTTTACTACAAAATATCGTATAGTGAGTTCATTTGATTTCCTTTTACTCTTTACATTTTTGGGACTGAGAATACATGCGCTGCTTTATATCTGATTTACAACTGTTTTATTAAATGCCTTTGAAATCTATATTTTTGGACTGAGATGCTTTTAAAATGTTTGACGAGATAAACACAAGCAAAACATTCCTCGAATGAATTATTATGCAGACAGAAGTTCTGTGGATTATTATTAAATTAGTTGGACGTAATAATTGCCACTAATTGTTGTGAATATTTTCCCCTGATTATTATTGCTTGGTAACCTAAGAATTAGAAACGGGTATGGCCCTAATTCACGCGAATCCTAAAGGTAGCTACCGGGTTTAACACCCCCACCCAGAATGTTCACTAGACGGAAGGGCTAGTGGGCGTGGTGTTTAGTACTTCGAAGTTTATATATTATACAGACGAGATGTTCTGTTTTTGGGGATATTATTGATGCGCATTATATGTTAAGGTCGGTTACCATGTTGAGCAATGAAATCGAAATGAATGTTATGTATCAAGAGAATGATTTTTATACACAGGTTATGTGTATTAGTTTTGTGCACGAGATATGTGCACGATTATTTAAAAATCGCGAGGCAACCTACGGGGGAGAAAACTATACGAACCTACTCTGCTAAGCATTATGAAAAATGGTTTCCTATACGAGATAGGTGTACTGTATTTGAATCTTGTGGTCTATCAAAATGATGAATTTTATTGTTTTATGATAAACCTATAAACTCACCAACCTTTTGGTTGACACTTGAAAGCATGTTTATTCTCAGGTATGAAAGAAATCTTTCGCTGTGCATATGCTCATTTTAGAGATATTACTTGGAGTCATTCATGACATATTTCAAAAGACATTGCATTCGAGTCATTGAGTTCATCAAGATTATTATTAAGTCAACTATAGTTGGATATATTATGAAATGGTATGCATGCCTTCAACCTTCGATGTAAAGAAAGTTTGTCTTTTAAAAACGAATGCAATGTTTGTAAAATGTATCATATAGAGGTCAAATACCTCGCGATGTAACCAAATGTAATGTATTCATCCAGATGGATTAGGACGGGTCTTTATAGGTGGTATTAGAGCGGTGGTCTTAGCGAACCAGGTCTTGCATTAGTGTGTCTAACTGATAGTCGTTTAGATGCATTAGTGGGTCTGGACTTCGACCGTGTCTGCATGTCAAAAGTTTTGCTTATCATTTTGTGTCGAAAATCACTAGCTTATCATTCTTAAGGAATCACTTGCTTATCACTCTTAGTCTAGACACATCTTACTGCATTGATTGCATGAATAGTGTATAGACAAAATTCATATCTTAGCGTATCTCTTACTGTAAACTTTGCCTAGTATATTCCGTAAATTCCTTCGTAATCTACGAAATCTTTTGTTCTATATATTCTATATAATTATAATACCACTCGATAGCAGAAAATCATTTCATATCGAAAATTCTTTATTCAACCGTACAAAATGGAACTCATAACTAGTTCAAATCCCTCGGATTCCGACAGCTATTCCGATATGGATTTCCACTCAAACTCCAAAAACAGTGTAACCGGAATGGACCAACCAATCAACCATCATCAATTCTGGATGAAATGGGGATGGGTTCGTAGCCTACTTAATCATTGGAGACAAGAAGAAGGTGATCCCTTCCATCCACCACATTCCCCTCTTGGCGAAGAATTTGAAGCACTTACCGGCGAACCTGTTCATAATACCATTTTCTCTCTCATATCCAGAGTATCTCGTCATGATTATAGACTATCTCAAATTCTAGATCTTATTCATCCGCTCGTCCGAACCGCCAATCATTCCGGAGTAATAGAAGAAGTCAACGAGCTTCGCGCTCGAGTAGTGACTTTGGAAAATGTGATGCACAACTTGCAGGCATCACAGACAGCACCATCCGTACCAGCAGCACCACCAGCATCAGCACCAGTACCATCAACAACCACATCCGCACCGCAAACCTCAACTTCACAATCTGTTCCATGAGCATCAATGTTGTACGCTCCATAGATACCAAGGAGTACTAATAAAAATCAACGATGAAGTATTGATTCATAACTTCATTGGAGAACTATTAGGCAGCAATTATGTAAACTCTAAAGTCTTGAAGATTATTTATTCTAGCTCAAACCGAAAAGCAAATGAGATTAATATCATATTAACTCATTAAATCCATGATTACATCTGAAGAAAATATATATGTATATATATTTCCATAAAGATTGTAATTAAAAATTCTTTTGTACAAACTGTTAATGGTGAAAATATTTTAACGGGTAGGTAATACCCGAGGAATATTTAAATTTCACATTAATAAGTTACATTGTACATTCTTCGAATCTGATTCAACAGTCATTTACTATCTTACTTACATCCACCGACATACGTATCCGTTCACCAGAATAACCATTTTCATTCAATTTCATATTTGGATTTTGACTTATCAGAATCCAACAAGTGGCATAATGAAGAAAACATTGGACAAAATAAAATTTGTTAGAAACAAACAAATTAACTATGAGATATTCTGTTAAGAATCTACGCTAACTATTCCTAGCTAACTGTTCCTAATTCCCTGTTACATTTTAATTATCGCAATTTTATTTATCGTCATTTAATTTTTGCTATTTATTTTACGCACTTTAAATATCGATACACGTATACAATGTTTTGACATATCATATTGACGTCATCTATATATATTATTTGGAATAACCATAGACACTCTATATGCGGTAATGTTCGAGTTAGCTATACAGGGTTATGGTTGATTCTCAAATAATATATATACTTTGAGTTGTGATCGAGTCTGAGACATGTATATAATGGGTCACGACACGTATTAATTAATTCGAATATTATATATTAAACTATATATGAATTGTTGAACTACTAATTGTGGACTACTAACTGTGGACAAATAACATTGGACAATTAAAATGAATTAAAATATTGATTATAACATATGAAACTAAACATTTCTTCAAGTTTGCCACTTGATTTCATCTTAAACCTCATTTGAATCTTGACGATTACAATCTACGTTCAAACCTTTCATGATTCTTGAAAACACCTCAATTGAGAGGATGAACCAACCACACTTCATCTACGGAAGAAAAGTGATGTTAAAGCTAAGGGGTATAAAATACTATTAAATTTTAGCAGAAAATACTATTAAATATGATACAATTTTACACAAGATATTTATTTATTTATAGGATGGATATACTTAAACCTTGCTACAACACTTATAGGCAGTGTACCTAATCGTACAGTAGTGTAGTTTTTAGTAAGTCCGGTTCGTTCCACAGGGAAAATCTTTAAACAAAGCTTAACGCTATATTAGTTTACTTTTATAAAAATACAAATATATATATATATATATATATATATATATAAGTAATATTATTATTATAAAGGGGGTTTTTACCGTTTAATGACCTGTTTGTCGATTTTAAAAACTTTAGTTGCAGTTAAAACAAAAAGTAAAATATTAAATAAATAAAAGACTTAATTTAAAGCGTAAAGTAAATAACGATAATGAAATTGCGAATAATAAAAGTGCGATAAAATAAACTTGCGATAATTAAAAAGTAAGATAATTAAAAGTGCAATTAAATACAATAACAATAAATAAAAATGCGATAATTAGAAGTGCAATTAAATATAAAATAAAGAAAATTAAATATGAAATAAAAGAATTATGCTTATTTAAACTTCCGTAATCATGATGTTTGACGTGTTGATTTTAGTTTTATGCCCATGGGTTAATTGTCCTTTGTCCTGGATTATTTAATATGTCCGTCTGGTTTTTGTCCATAACAGTCCATCAGTCATAAATATAAAGTGCGAGTGTCCTCGTCAAATTATCCTTATACCCGAAGTTTAAATATTCCAACTAATTGGGGACTTAAACTGTAACAAGATTTTAATACTTTGTTTAATAATTACACCAGGATGTCGACTGAGTGTAACCCAAGGTTTTAATACTTTGTTATCAATTATGCCAAGTGTCCTTGTACATAATTTCACCCCTGTTTTAATAATTCTAGTGGCTATTAATCCATTCCCGTGTCCGGTTAAATGAACGATTATTCGTACATATAAATATCCCGCCCATCGTGTCCGATTGAGTGTATATGGTTATTTATAGGGACGTCCAATTGTAAATCTTTATATTAACATTAACAAACTATCATTTAGTTAAACAAATATAAAGCCCATTAATAGCCCATAGTCTAATTTCCACAAGTGTCGTTCTTTTGTCCAAACCCCAATTATGGTACAAAGCCCAATTACCCAATTTTAGTAATTAGCCCAACATCATGATTACTTCGGATTAAATAAGCATAATAATAACTTAGCTACGAGACATTAAATTAAAAAGGTTGAACATAACTTACAATGATTAAAAATAGCGTAGCGTTACACGGACAGAATTTCGACTTACACCCTTACAACATTCGCTAACATACCCTTATTATTTGAATTAAAATTAAAATTAAAATTAAAATTATAATATATATATATATATATATATATATATATATATATATATTACGTTTGTAGGATAGAGAGATAGGTGGATATATTTTGGCCAAAATGCGTTGAATTTATAGGACCTGGGCTGGATTTCAGAGCCATGCGATCGCATGGCTTTTGTGCCTCCAGGCCATGCGATCGCATGGCCAGCTGGGAGAAGTCACATATCTTTGTTTTTTTTCTTGCCGACGTTTATAAATAATAATATAATATATAAATAATTATAAGAATTATTTAAATATTATATTTTATTTATGTGCATAGTTAACTTGTAATTTTTAGTCCGTTGCGTCGAGCGTTGAGAGTTGACTCTGGTACCGGTTCCGGTGTAGTGACCCGAACTTTTCCATGTTTATATATATTAATTGAGATTGATATTTACATGATTAAATGTTTCCAACATGTTAAGCAATCAAACTTGTTAAGGCTTGATTAATTGAAATATGTTTCATATAGACAATTGACCACCCAAGTTGACCGGCGATTCACGAACGTTAAAACTTGTAAAAACGACATGACGATATATATATGGATATACATATGGTTAACATGAGATTATGATAAGTAAGTATCTCCATAAGTATATTAACAATGAGTTATATACATATAAACAAGACTACTAACTTAAGGATTTCGAAACGAGACATATATGTAACGATTATCGTTGTAACGACATTTAAATGTATATATATCATATTAAGATATATTAATATATCATAATATCATGATAATATAATAATTTAACATGTCATTAGATATAATAAACAATGGGTTAACAACATTAATTGAGATCGTTAACTTAAAGGTTTCAAAACAACACTTACATGTAACGACTAACGATGACTTAACGACTCAGTTAAAATGTATATACATGTAGTGTATTTAGATGTATTAAAATACTTTTGGAAGACTTCAAGACATATATCAAAACACTCATACTTAACGAAAATGGTTACAGTTACTTTCCCATTCTTTTCTTTCATCAAGAATTCTAGTCGTATTCTTACCCGTATTATACACAGCTTCAAAACGTACTTACTATGGGTATATACCAATAGGAACTAGCATGGGATTCCACTCTTGATTATGTCATGTATGACTAATCAATTTTAACTTCTACCATGAGCTAGTCAACTAACTAGAACTCCTTTTAACCCCACTCACCACTCACCAATTACCACTCATCATTCACTCCATTTCACTTCCAATTCTCTTTCTAATTCTCTCTCAACACACACACACACTATTATGAATGTATTTTTCCTGTAGTTAATCATCATCTTCATCAAAAATCACTTCAAGAATCAAGCTATAATCATCATAGGAAGAACACTTCAAAAATCCCTTCAAGTTTACTAATTTACTTCCAAGCGTTCTAATCCATTCCAAGTAATCATCTAAGATCAAGAAACCTTTGTTATATACAGTAGGTTATCTTTCTTATTCAAGGTAATATTCATATTCAAACTTTGATTCAATTTCTATAACTATAAACTATCTTAATTCGAGTAAAAATCTTACTTGAACTTGTTTTTGTGTCATGATCCTACTTCAAGAACTTTCAAGCCATCCAAGATCCTTTGAAGCTAGATCATTTCTTGTCACTTCCAGTAGGTTTACCTACTAAACTTGAGGTAGTAATGATGTTCATAACATCATTCGAATCATATATATAAAACTATCTTATTCGAAGGTTTAAACTCGTAATCACTAAAACATAGTTTAGTTAATTCTAAACTTGTTCGCAAACAAAAGTTAATCCTTCTAACTTGACTTTTAAAATTAACTAAACACATGTTCTATATCTATATGATATGCTAACTTAATGATTTAAAACCTGGAAACACGAAAACACCGTAAAACCGGATTTACGCCGTCGTAGTAACACCGCGGGCTGTTTTGGGTTAGTTAATTAAAAACTATGATAAAATTTGATTTAAAAGTTGTTATTCTGAGAAAATGATTTTTATTATGAACATGAAACTATATCCAAAAATTATGGTTAAACTCAAAGTGGAAGTATGTTTTCTAAAATGGTCATCTAGACGTCGTTCTTTCGACTGAAATGACTACCTTTACAAAAATGACTTGTAACTTATTTTTCCGACTATAAACCTATACTTTTTCTGTTTAGATTCATAAAATAGAGTTCAATATGAAACCATAGCAATTTGATTCACTCAAAACGGATTTAATATGAAGAAGTTATGGGTAAAACAAGATTGGATAATTTTTCTCATTTTAGCTACGTGAAAATTGGTAACAAATCTATTCCAACCATAACTTAATCAACTTGTATTGTATATTATGTAATCTTGAGATACCATAGACACGTATACAATGTTTCGACCTATCATGTCGACACATCTATATATATTTCGGAACAACCATAGACACTCTATATGTGAATGTTGGAGTTAGCTATACAGGGTTGAGGTTGATTCCAAAATATATATAGTTTGAGTTGTGATCAATACTAAGATACGTATACACTGGGTCGTGGATTGATTCAAGATAATATTTATCGATTTATTTCTGTACATCTAACTGTGGACAACTAGTTGTAGGTTACTAACGAGGACAGCTGACTTAATAAACTTAAAACATCAAAATATATTAAAAGTGTTGTAAATATATTTTGAACATACTTTGATATATATGTATATATTGTTATAGGTTCGTGAATCAACCAGTGGCCAAGTCTTACTTCCCGACGAAGTAAAAATCTGTGAAAGTGAGTTATAGTCCCACTTTTAAAATCTAATATTTTTGGGATGAGAATACATGCAGGTTTTATAAATGATTTACAAAATAGACACAAGTACGTGAAACTACATTCTATGGTTGAATTATCGAAATCGAATATGCCCCTTTTTATTAAGTCTGGTAATCTAAGAATTAGGGAACAGACACCCTAATTGACGCGAATCCTAAAGATAGATCTATTGGGCCTAACAAACCCCATCCAAAGTACTGGATGCTTTAGTACTTCGAAATTTATATCATATCCGAAGGGTGTCCCGGAATGATGGGGATATTCTTATATATGCATCTTGTTAATGTCGGTTACCAGGTGTTCTGATAGTGCTCCAAATGAACATATATTTAGTAGCAATATCCTCCCAATATGTAAATTATTTAGTTGTAATTGTTCCATATTCAAGTAATATTCGTTTATATTTAATAAGTGCGAAGACAAAAGGAGAAAACGAAGAATTGAAGACGGAAAGGTCCAAAATGCTCAAATGTACAAAGATACAATTAAAGTGGTTCAAATTATTGATGAAGAACGTCTAAAAATGACAAGAGTACAAGTTGCAGAACGCAAAGTACACGATATAAAATAATACGCGAAGACGTCCGAAAATCCGGAACCAGGACCCGAGCCAAGAAGAAACGCCCGACGCAACGGACCAAAAATATCTAGTCTACTATGCACAAGAATAAAATATAATATATAAATAATTATATTAATTATTTATATATTTATATTTATTTTAAATTATGTCGACGAACAAGAAAACAAAAATGATTGAGCTGGATTCTGGTGGCCATGCGAGTCGCATGGCCAGAAGGCTATTTCCCATGCGAGTCGCATGAGGATCAGAATCAGGCCTGGTCTATAAATTTGCCAGTTTTTCGTTCGTTTTTACAGACACATAAATAATAATAATAATACTCCATAAGATAATAAATAAATATATATATAGTATAGATTAGTGTTATATTAGATTAGTTCGGGTTATGTAAAGGTTATTTTACGGGTTTTAAAGTCGGAGCTCTGTCCGTGTAACACTACGCGATAAATAATCAATGTAAGCTATGTTCTCCTTTTTAAATTAATGTCTCGTACTTAAGTTATTATTATGCTTATTTGAGCCGAAGTAATCATGATGTTGGGCTAATTACTAAAATTGGGTAATTGGGCTTTGTACCATAATTGGGGTTTGGACAAAAGAACGACACTTGTGGAAATTAGACTATGGGCTATTAATGGGCTTTATATTTGTTTAACTAAATGATAGTTTGTTAATGTTAATATAAAGATTTACAATTGGGCGTCCCTATAAATTACCATATACACTCGATCGGACACGATGGGCGGGGTATTTATATGTACGAATAATCGTTCATTTAACCGGACACGGGAATGGATTAATAGCCACTAGAATAATTAAAACAGGGGTGAAATTACATTCAAGGGTAATTGGTGTAATTGTTAACAAAGTAGTAAAACCTTGGTTTACACACAGTCGATAACCTGGTGTATTCATTAAACAAAGTATTAAAACCTTGTTACAATTCGAATCCCCAATTAGTTGGAATATTTAACTTCGGGTATAAGAATAATTTGATGAGGACACTCGCACTTTAAATTTATGACCGATGGACTGTTATGGACAAAAACCAGACGGACATATTAAATAATCCAGGACAAAGGACAATTAACCCATGGGCATAAAATTAAAATCAACACGTCAACCATCATGGTTACGGAAGTTTAAATAAGCATAATATATTTTATTTCATATTTTATTGCACTTTTAATTATCGCACTTAAATTATCGTCATTTATATTTTTCATTAGATTTTAATTGTGACTTAAAATATAAAATCGACAAACCGGTCATTAAACGGTAAAACCCCACTTTTATATATTATTATATATTGTTGTACAAAAATATTTATATAAAAATAAGTGTTTCATAAGCCCGTCTCCCTGTGGAACGAACCGGACTTACTAAAAACTATACTACTCCGCGACTAGGTACACTGCCTATAGTGTTGTAGCAAGGTTTTGGTATATCCCACTCGATAAATAAATAATTAAAACTTGTCATAATTTGTAGCATTCCGCATTAAAAATATAGTATATTTCGTAACCCCACGCTACGACATCAAGTTTTTGGCGCCGCTGCCGGGGAGTCGGCAAAACATTATTTATGATTTTTAGAAAAACAATATAAAATTAAAAAAAAAAAATATATATAAAATCTATTAAAACCGAAAAAAAATATATATTAAAATCTATTTTTAAGTTTTTATTATTTATAAAATTATTAAGTCTTTTTATTTTATTTTAGTTTTTAAAAAATTAAGTTTTTATTTAAATTATATGTTTATAAATATCTTATTTTTTAAAACAGAAAATAAAATAAATATAAATATAATACAAACTGAACCTGTTGTTTGAACCCCCACTTGAACCGGCTCAGCAGGTCATGCGACTCGCATGACCTGTTCCCCTGATTCCATGCGAGTCGCATGGAGGAGTCTGACAGGCCACATGTTAACCTAAAATCGCATTAATTACACGTATTTTATTATTATTATTATCTAAAACCCTAATCTATTATTAATTATTATATTTAGTTTTTAGATTAATTAAATTATTATTACTTATTATTAGTTTATTAAATTTGTAAATTAATACTTTTATAATATATAAATATAAAAATAATATTTTTATAAAAATAAATAATTTTTATAACTTTTTATTAACTTTTATATTTTGTATTTTTTTAATCGTTTAGCATAATATTTGTATTTTTATCGTTCGTAGTTAGTTTTTAGTCTAGTTTTTTTTGCCATAATTATTTTATATTTCTAGATTCTTAGGCTTTGCCGTAAAATCTCTTAAGTGTTTTTTCTTTAGATTAAGACTTAGGCGCTTTAGAATTTTGCGACGCCGTTTATAGATTTTAGTGCCTAATAAATTGCCGTTTTTCCTTTAGAATTGCATTTACCTTTAGACTTTTAGGCGCAACTTTTTAGATTTAGTTTTTAGACTTTTAAGTTTCGACGTTTTTCTTTCTTATTTTTATTTTTCGACGTTTTTCGACGAGCAATCTATTTCTTTCTTATTTCTCGACGCTCTAGTTTTTAGGACCTAGAATTTTCTCTATTTCTTATCTAATTCTCAAAACGGAAAGAAAAATTATTTAAGCGGTTAAGTTAATGGACGTTGACATTTTTCTGGTTCGTAGTAATAGTTGGATTTGTTAGTGGCTAGTTGTGGGCTTCCGATTTAAAGGGTCCTGGCTACCTGCTGCATCTTTTGGCTATTCGAAACGTGGGCAAAAATCAGAAAAGTCTATTAATTGGACAACTTATATAAGTTTTTCTATTTTTATAACTAATAGGATCATTTGTGAATGTAGCTAAAATTTGGCCGTCGCAATAAAATGGAAAATTTTGAAAACAAGGCCTTGGAAACTCTTTTTGAACTCCAAAATCAATTAAATCAATACTCTCAACCGAGTGTTGATGACAATTCGTTCAGTCAATCTTGGATCACAAATGACGAAACAATAACTGGTTGTGAAATCTGTGGAGATTATCACTCAACATGGGAATGTTATTATTACGTTCCTATGGAAAATTACGTACCCACAGAACCTGAATGGAACGATTATGAAGAACGCAATTCAAACTGGGATTATTCCCAAGAATATATCCAAACTCAACAACCAGAAGACGAGGAAAATTACGTGTTCGAAAATTCTTTAGACAATATGAAAATCAAACTCGAAGAACTTGATGCTCAAAAGGAACAAATGAGAGAGTTTGTAAACCGGCAAGCTGAAACTCTATCAAATTACACACCTGTTGATCTGAGGAGTCGTGTGCAAGAAAATCTCAAATCATCGAATTTTGATGAATTCGAGAGCTCCGAAATCACCAACTATCCCGATGATACTTTTTATTCAGTCTTACCAAATTCACAACATATCGACACATTAGCCTCTACCGACGAAATAATCAATCCATCAATGGAGGATGAAGAAGAAGAAAGGGTGACAAATTGGTACTCTTGGGAAAACGATAACGTTGAAAATTTTACCCCCGAGGCCAAACCGAACTTTACCATCCCACAACTTTCCAACCCAATATTCTCAATAGACGAGTCATCTACTGAAGATGAACTACGAGCTGTAATAGATAATGACACCTCGGATTTCACCCAATTGGGTAATAGAGGTGAAAACTTTAATCCCGAGAATAAACGGAAGGACACTTTTGTAATTGACCACCCTATAGATATAAGTATGTCGGTGTATATCGATCCATTTGACCAAGAACCAGAAAAGAGACATATCCATTTACTAAAAGCTACACTTAAAAAAGAATTAAGTAGTGACGATCGGGTGAGTCTAAACTTTAAACCCATTGATATATTATACACCACCCGAGATGCAAATAACTGGCTCACTATTTTAATTCGTGGAACTTATTCCACCGATTTCACATGTCGTCAGCTAAGTGTGGGGAAGTCTAACCCCACTTAAAGTTAAATTAGGGGTTCAGGTTAGTGCATAACTCGTTAATAAACATGCATAATAAATTAGGGTAAAAGATGCATTTTCAAAGATTAGCAAACAGTTCAGAAAAGCAACCATTTTTGAAGAAAAACATGTGTGATAATACAAGAAGGAATGAACGATGAGGCGCGCCATCTATCATTCGTCGAGCTTTGTAAGTACAAACTAGGTATTCTTAATCACTTTTCTACACTAATCACCCTCATGAATTTATAATTAGAGTCTGATTTCATGCAAATGAGGGCATTGCATGATCTTAAGTGTGGGGAAGAGTTATAAATTCTCTCGGGTTTATACTTGGTTTATTTGCCAAATTTTGGGAAAATTTGAAAAAAAAAAATTCAACTAAATAAATTTAAAATCATGTTTATACATATTTATGAACGATGAAAACTAGGTGTTAATACCGAAATTATCGTTACCTCGGAAAGGACATAAATTGAGAAACAACTAAAACGCTTGAATTTATTTATTAGGATATAAAAAGAAGCATGAAAAAAACTAAGTATGGGGAGAATATACCAAGTCATTCAATTAAGAACTATCTATCACATGTTTCTGTAAAGTTATTGCAGGTGTTTTGTTTTGGACTAAATTAACTGTTTTACCCGATGAAAAAAAAGAATAGATGGATCTACACGATGAATCAATTCCATCATTAAAAGGAAGTAAAGTCTTCCGAAAAAGACACGCGCTTCTTGATTTAGGTCATGAAGTTGTCGTCAGACCAGCTGTAGGTTGACGAAAAATCTAGAAAAGTCATCACTAAAATCGGCTGGAAATCCACGGACCTCAGCATCAAACAGGGTCGCCAAGTGGTCAGATTTATCCTAACCATGAGAAGGATTTATCTCGTACAATGGGGGGGCACCGTGCAAATTAGCTTGATAAGACTAATGAATCAGATCCCCAGAAAGGATAATCTCCTTAAAAGATTAAAAATCAGCTTTTAAGCCTGATATTACTCAATCCTTGAGATTGACCTTAAAGATTGAGAATTACAAACTCATGGAATTCGATGATATCTAAACTCGAGCTTGAACGAGAAAATATTTTGATCAAAAATACAAACCGATTTGTTTTCTGAAAACCCATTTTCAATGCGTTCATTACCATTGAACGTAAAATCCTAGGAATTCACCTAGAATTCATTAGGTCACCTGAACCAAATTGGGTGTCAACCGTAAGAACGGTGGTTGCATAGCATGGTCAGAGATAGGACCTTGTGCCAGACCGAAAAATCATAGGATGATCTTTACTATTGCTCCTACCAAGGATAGTTCTAGCATCCGACACGTTTTTAGACCATGAACAAATGCATGTCATTAGACATTGCCTTAACAGTTTCTTGTTCATCGCTTTCCTTTACAACCGGACGGTAGTTTACCGAAAGGTAATATACGGAACAAGTAAACTGGATGTGTGCTTTCCGATACCGGGATAGCAGTGGATTACACGAGCCTAAAAGTTTTAAGCCAAAATATTGATCCACAAATATATTTTGCAACACCAAAGAATGGATTAAATCAGAAAACTTGTCTAGGGTAAAATCTAGCTTGAATTTTCAAAAGATCAAATGTTTTCATAAAGATCCAATTTCCTTAAAGATCTACATTTTTATAGTCATGTGGGACTGTAAACCGCCTTTCAAATGTGCACTTTGCTTTGGAAACCGAAAGTAAATCGGCTATTTGATTGCAAGTGTCGTTGACCTAAACCCAAGGCAACTGTGGATGACACACCCACCTTTAACCATGGTTCTATCGTTACTATCATTATTTATACCGCCATATCAAAATCACTGATGTACAAAGTGTGAAGAATAAAGAAGTGATTCGTGTGATGTATTATAATTTCAAGTTATGTATTGCTTGAGGACAAGCAACGTTCAAGTGTGGGGATATTTGATAGTGCTCCAAATGAACATATATTTAGTAGCAATATCCTCCCAATATGTAAATTATTTAGTTGTAATTGTTCCATATTCAAGTAATATTCGTTTATATTTAATAAGTGCGAAGACAAAAGGAGAAAACGAAGAATTGAAGACGGAAAGGTCCAAAATGCTCAAATGTACAAAGATACAATTAAAGTGGTTCAAATTATTGATGAAGAACGTCTAAAAATGACAAGAGTACAAGTTGCGGAACGCAAAGTACACGATATAAAATAATACGCGAAGACGTCCGAAAATCCGGAACCAGGACCCGAGCCAAGAAGAAACGCCCGACGCAACGGACCAAAAATATCTAGTCTACTATGCACAAGAATAAAATATAATATATAAATAATTATATTAATTATTTATATATTTATATTTATTTTAAATTATGTCGACGAACAAGAAAACAAAAATGATTGAGCTGGATTCTGGTGGCCATGCGAGTCGCATGGCCAGAAGGCTATTTCCCATGCGAGTCGCATGAGGATCAGAATCAGGCCTGGTCTATAAATTTGCCAGTTTTTCGTTCGTTTTTACAGACACATAAATAATAATAATAATACTCCATAAGATAATAAATAAATATATATATAGTATAGATTAGTGTTATATTAGATTAGTTCGGGTTATGTAAAGGTTATTTTACGGGTTTTAAAGTCGGAGCTCTGTCCGTGTAACACTACGCGATAAATAATCAATGTAAGCTATGTTCTCCTTTTTAAACTAATGTCTCGTACTTAAGTTATTATTATGCTTATTTGAGCCGAAGTAATCATGATGTTGGGCTAATTACTAAAATTGGGTAATTGGGCTTTGTACCATAATTGGGGTTTGGACAAAAGAACGACACTTGTGGAAATTAGACTATGGGCTATTAATGGGCTTTATATTTGTTTAACTAAATGATAGTTTGTTAATGTTAATATAAAGATTTACAATTGGGCGTCCCTATAAATTACCATATACACTCGATCGGACACGATGGGCGGGGTATTTATATGTACGAATAATCGTTCATTTAACCGGACACGGGAATGGATTAATAGCCACTAGAATAATTAAAACAGGGGTGAAATTACATTCAAGGGTAATTGGTGTAATTGTTAACAAAGTAGTAAAACCTTGGTTTACACACAGTCGATAACCTGGTGTATTCATTAAACAAAGTATTAAAACCTTGTTACAATTCGAATCCCCAATTAGTTGGAATATTTAACTTCGGGTATAAGAATAATTTGATGAGGACACTCGCACTTTAAATTTATGACCGATGGACTGTTATGGACAAAAACCAGACGGACATATTAAATAATCCAGGACAAAGGACAATTAACCCATGGGCATAAAATTAAAATCAACACGTCAACCATCATGGTTACGGAAGTTTAAATAAGCATAATATATTTTATTTCATATTTTATTGCACTTTTAATTATCGCACTTAAATTATCGTCATTTATATTTTTCATTAGATTTTAATTGTGACTTAAAATATAAAATCGGCAAACCGGTCATTAAACGGTAAAACCCCACTTTTATATATTATTATATATTGTTGTACAAAAATATTTATATAAAAATAAGTGTTTCATAAGCCCGTCTCCCTGTGGAACGAACCGGACTTACTAAAAACTATACTACTCCGCGACTAGGTACACTGCCTAGAGTGTTGTAGCAAGGTTTTGGTATATCCCACTCGATAAATAAATAATTAAAACTTGTCATAATTTGTAGCATTCCGCATTAAAAATATAGTATATTTCGTAACCCCACGCTACGACATCATGTTCACCATATGAATGATTTTTATCTCTATGTATGAGATGTGTATTGAAATATGAAATCTTGTGGTCTATTGTTACGATTTGATATATATATATATATAGGTTAAACCTATAACGCACCAACATTTTTTGTTGACGTTTAAAGCATGTTTATTCTCAGGTGAATATTAAGAGCTTCTGCTGTTGCATACTAAAATAAGGACAAGATTTGGAGTCCATGTTTGTATGATATTGTGTAAAAACTGCATTCAAGAAACTGATTTCAATGTAACATATTTGTATTGTAAACCATTATGTAAACATGATATTTTAGATTATCATTATTTGATAATCTACGTAAAGCTTTTTAAACCTTTATTTATGAAATAAAGGTTATGGTTTGTTTTAAAAATGAATGCAGTCTTTGAAAAACGTCTCATATAGAGGTCAAAACCTCGCAACGAAATCAATTAATATGGAACGTTTTTAATCAATAAGAACGGGACATTTCATCCGGATTTTCGAACGTCCTTGCGTACAATTTAATATCTTGTACTTTGCGTTTTGAATCTTGTACTCTTGTAATTTTGAGACGTTTCTTATCAATAATTGGAACCTCATTGATTGTATTTTGTACTTTTGAGCTTTTTAGTCGTTTGCGTCTTCAACTCGTCGAATCTGTCTTTTGTCTTCACCTTTTATTATTTAAACGAATATCACTTGTAAATAGAACAGTTGCAACTAAAAGCTTTTCTTTCTTGAGGAATAATGCTATGAAATATATGTTCGTTTTTAGCATTATCAAATATTCCCACACTTGAGCGTTGCTTGTCCTCAAGCAATATAGTCTTGAAATACAAGAATCACTTCTTTATTCTTTACACTTTGTACATCAGTGATTTCTTTACGGCGGTATAAACAATGGTAGTAACGATGTGGTTTACAGTCCCACATGACTATAAAATTTAGATCCATTAAGGAAATTGGATCTTTATGAAAACATTTGATCTTTTAAAAATTAAATCTAGTTTTTACCCTAGATAAGTTTTCCGGAATAACCCTTCACCGGTGTTTGCAAAATATTTTTGTGGGCTTGGTGGGTTTCAGATTTGAAAATTTTAGCTTAAAACTTACGGTTTTGTGTCACCCACTTGCTAACCTTGTATTAGGAAAGCAACACGTCCAATTTACTTGTCCCGTATTTTATCTTTCAGTAAACTACCGTCCGGTTGTAAAGGAAAGCGTTGAACAAGCAACTGTTAAGGCAATGTCCCCTGACATGCTTTTAATTATGGTCTATAACGTGTTGGACGCAATTACTATCCTTTGTAGGAGCAATAGTAAAGCTCACCCTTATAATTTGTCGGTCTGGCACAAGGTCCTGTCTTTGACCATGCTATGCAACCACCGTTCTTACGGTTGACACCCGATTTGGTTCAGATGACCTAATGAATTCCCGGTGAATTCCTAGGATTTTACGTTCAATGGTAATGAACACATTAAAAATGGGTTTTCAGAAAACAAATCGGTTTATAATTTGATCAAAATATTTTCTCGTTCAAGCTCGAGTTTAGATATCATTGAATTCTATGAGTTTGAATTCTCAATCTTTAAGGTCAATCTCTAGGATTGAGTAATATCAGGTTTAAAAGCTGATTTTTAATCTTTTAGGAGATTATCCTTTCTGGGGATCTGATTCATTAGTCTTATCCAGCTAATTTGCACGGTGCCCTCCCCATTTTACAAGACAGATCCTCTCATGGTTAGGATAAGTCTGACCACTTGGCGACCCTGTTTGATGCTGAGGTCCGTGGATTTTCTGCTGATTTTAGTGATGACTTTTCTAGGTTTTTCGTCAACCTACAGCTGGTCTGGACGACAACTTCATGACCTAAATCAAGAAGCGCGTTTCTTTTTCGGAAGACTTTACTTCCTTTTAATGATGGAATTGATTCATCGTGTAGATCCATTTCTTCTTTTCTTTCATCGGGTAAAATAGTTTAGTTTAGTCCAAAGCAAAAGTATTTTCAGTTATTTGTTACAGAAATATGTGACATATGTTTAAGATAACTTGGTAATTTTTTCCACACTTGGCTTTTATTTTCCTTTTTATTGTCCTCTATTCCATTTTAAATGAATTTTAACATTTTGGTTTGTTTCTCAATTTTTGTCCTTTCTGAGGTAACAATAATTTCGGTGTTAACACCTAGTTTTATCGTTCATAAATATGTATAAACATGATTTTGAGTTCATTTAATTGAAAATTTTGAAAATGGGTTTTACTAGAATTGGGTAGTCAGTATATAAGACTAGGGCTGTTCTTTATCATCAGAGAGCACTAGATTCTAATACAACTACTACGTTACTAGTATTTTTAATGGTAACCAAGTGTTTAAGATAAAAATTTTAAAAAATCCAAAAGAATTTAACCCCTTCCCACACTTAAGATCTTGCAATGCCCTCATTTTTTAAGAAATCAGTAACAATTTAAATTATTGAGGGTGATTAGCGTAAAAATGATTAAATTTTACCAAAGTTTCCAAACATATTGGCGTTTGGTTGCTGAATGATAAATGTGCATATCATTTGTTCATTTCGTCTGTTGTTACATCATATTTATTTGTCATCTTGTCGTCAAAATTAGTAGCTTTTGCTGAACTTAATGCCAGTCTTTGAAAATGCGCTGTTTTACCCTGTTTTGTACAATTTACAATATACATACATACAAATATAAACAAGCATGGCAATTTGAAATGGGACTTAATATCCCACTTTCAAATCCTAAATGTGAAATATTAGTACACAATAATAATAAAAATGATAAAGATTACATAAGTATATTCAATAACATAAGTTTAAACATGAATAAACAAAAAGATAAAAACATAAAAATCATATAAATAACCAAATGGAACTAAATCAGTCTGGATATGGGTTCCAGTTCATCTCGTCAGGTGGGTTCCATTGTTGGTTATAGGTGTTCTGATAGGCTTGGTTATAGTCATACCGGTTAAAGGGTGGTCGGATATCGGGGCTATGTGGCGGAAAATGAGCAGGTCGAGTAGGTACATAGTTATTTGGTACCTGATATAATAGCTGGCTCATGATTTGGTGCTGATGAACTAACCAGCTATCGTGTTGGCGTCGCCTATAATCCACGTATACTCGCTCAGAGTTCCACTGCTCATACATACTATGTCTGGCCGCGTTCGTCATTGCTTCCTCATCTATACGAACGTGGACGTTAAGAATAGCATCTCGAAAGACATCCCTAAAGTCTTCCGCCTCCTCCATTTCCTCGTCTGAGCCTCTCTCTACCTGAGGATGAGATCCCTCATAGGGTACTGCCTGGTTACGTCTACTTTTCAATACCTTAGCACCCACATAAACTTTCAATCCTAAGGGCTCAACCTGTTCTCTACAAAGCTGTAATGGACCCCCTTGGTTCCTATCAACACCTAAATACTCTCCAATGAGAGTAAAAAAAATACCTCCTCCTATTATACTCCCGTCCTGCATTCCCTCTACCATTTTAGATAAATAAAAAGCAACACAGTAAGGGATATTGACAAAGCTTCTAGGATCCCGAATACACTTTAGGTAGAATAAATCATGTAAGGTAATTTTTTCTTTATTATGACCTCTCTGTGTAATCGAGTTAGCCAAAAATCTATGAATAATACGAAGCTCGGCTCTGTCAATATGTGTATAGGAGTGTCCTCCTGCTCGTGTAAAAACATCAAAATGTGACATACGCCTCCAAATGGCGTCAGCGTCAAAGTTACTATCTACCCTTTCACCATAATGAATCAAATTTGTACAATCGGGTAATAGCATCTCACCAGGAGTATATATCTGTAAGGCCCTGGCCATGTCCAGCATGGACATTCTGTACATCCTACCGCCAAGGATAAACCTAAGAAATCTTCTATCATCTATTCTAACTATATTTGTATCAAGTGATACAGTACTCATCAACTCAACACACCATTCCTTATATACAGGTCTACGAATGGTGAAAAGACGTTCCCAATCTGTAAAAGAAGAACTGCCATACCTTTGAACTAAAAGCTGTCTAACACGGTCAGCTAGATGGACCGTTTCCAAAGGGGCCCAATCGATTACCCTTGGCACCTCTACATTTTTTGTTACCAATTTGAATTTGTTCCTTTGATATGTCTCGTAATCTCTCCATCTCCTATCAAATCTCAGATTAGGATGCAGAGTGTGCTCAGGAATCGTTGGGAATTCTACTGGCGGCCTCATTGGAAATACTATGAATTCATCAACAAACTGTACCCGATCATAATAAGGTATGTACTGATCAGGCTGTTGTTGTGGTTCTTGTTCGTGTTGCATTTCTGGTTCTGGTTCTGGTGCTGGTGCTGGTGCTGGTCGTCTAGATGATGATGCTCCTGAACCTCCAGTATCGGATTTCTGCAAAACACATTAAACACAAAATTTGTGCATCCAAATATGCATTAGTGTTAGCAAAATAACAACTTAAAACAATCACTATAACATGTTAAATCAAAATTAAACCTATACACATTTTCACAATTTTTTACAATTCTACACTTTTCAAATAAGCACATATGAAAATGTATACAAAATTCATAAGCATTTAACTCAAATAACATGTCAAAATAGTAATTACTAATAATTAAACAAGTCTCAAATGGCAAATATATCAAATTAATCAAGTTCATGAATTTTAGACTTAAAAAGTCCACTTTAATCTCCAAAAATCATGTTTAGGATCAATGTTTGGATCATTTAACTATCTAAACATGTTACACTACTCAATTTAGCAATAATTCATGACAAAAATCGGCCATAACCTGTTTATGTCAAAAAGCCCCAAATTGCTCAAGAACACAAACCCTAGATTTCTAAAAATTTTGAAGTTTTTGGCTTCAAATCATGTTAAATAGCATCAATCTAGGTTATACATGCATAAAATACTAACAATTTAACACTAATTACACTAGAAATTAACAAAATTGCATTAGGTAAAAAATTGATAATTATCACAAAAACTAGGAATTTATAGAGTTTAGGGGTGTAATTTTTACCATTTTGCTGAAGAATGAGAATCTAGGCATGATTAGAGCAAGAAAAATGACGAATTACGGTGGAAAATTGATGAAATTTGGTGAAGATTTGAGGTATTTTCGTGAATGTATGTGTGTTGTGGTGAGGAAGACAGCTCGCTGGCTATTTTGTATCAGGCCTGCATTTGGTCCCCATGCGATCGCATGGGTTCCAAGTGCAAACCCCATGCGATCGCATGGGGTGCCGGCTACAGTGATTTCAGTTTTTTTTTTTTTAACCCTTATACTTTATAAAACTTATAATTAATTAAATTTTAAAAATTTTGTTTTCCTTTAGGAGCGAGGGCGTTTCGGATCGTTGTCCTAGTCTGTCCCTCGACAAAATTTTAAAATTTGTCAAATCAAAGTGCGGTTTTTTAAAAGTAAAGATTTTTGGGTTTTTTTTATGTTTTTGGCATACTTTAATTCAATAAGATTAAAAATAATGATAATAAAAGTTCTCGTCCCTCCCTCGGGTAAAGCAATTTCGGTTCAATGACCTAGTCTTCAACTTACGACGAATTTTAAAAATCATTTTTTTAACTTAATGAGATAAAGTAAATTTTTATTTTTAAATTCACACCAAACTTAAAAAAATACATAAAATTCAAAATTAATATTAAAAATTCACACCAAACTTAAAAAAATACATAAAATTCAAAATTAATATTAAAAATTCACACCAAACTTAAAATTTGAAATGCATAAGATTAAAAATTCATATTTTAAAAATTAAAAATTCACACCAAACTTAATTTAAAAATTCATATTATAAAATCACACCAAACTTATATTATATTTTTCAAATATTTACAATTTTAAATATATTGTTTTTACAAAGTTTACAATATTAATTTAAGATTTATATATTAATTTTAAAAACATGGTAAAAATAAAATTAAAAATCTTTTTTTTATCCCACTTTAATCAATCAAATATTATCAAAAATATGCGCCCCTCTTTTCGGTAAAGTAATTTCGGTTCCAAGACCTAATTTAACTCATGACGAATTTTTGAAATATTTTGGGTTGATTGATTAAAGATATTTATACCTTAAGAATAAATGTTAAATTTCGCAGTGATGTAATAAATTTTTGTATGATATCAATAATTTCGGTCGCCAAACCTAATTTTATTCAATACCAATTTAATACTTTATAGCGAACAAATTAGCGTTTATTATCAAAAGGTTAAAAATAAAAATAAATAAAAAATAAAAACTCTACAGACTTACCTGTGAGATAGTATTCTTAGTTATATGATCTATCTCATTCATAAGATAGTCGGTTTAATTGGTTTTCCATGGCTACATAGGCGTAACCTCGAGCATTCAGTATTTTTTCTTCTAAACATATGAACGGTCCGTCTCTGCATAAAGTAACAAATTCGGTATTTGAATAGGTTTGATTATTTGAACATTTACCTCCATGTGACCATTTTCCGCATTTGTGACATCTTTCTAGGTGTCGTGCTCTTCTTTTCGCTGCGGATTTTGATTTTTCTTTACCAAATTGTAACTTATTATCTTCGCATCTGGATTCTTTTCTTACTCCGTCCAATCTTTCTCTGATTACTGATACTATTTCACTCAGTAGTGTGTCATTATTATGTTTAGTGATCAAAGCGTGTAGCATTAGACCATGGTTTAGTTCACAGGCAGTCTTCATTTCCTAAAAAAATAAAAATTCAGAATGGGGGGAGAAGACTAGTTCTTTAGGGTCTGCTAGGGAAAGACCATTCGGGTTCCATTTTCGAGAACTACACGAAAACTGACAATCTAACTCTAACAGAAATACATATTATCCTTTAAAGACATGATTTTCCCCACACTTAGTTAGCTGTGTATCGAAATCGTGATTAACTTCATTGTCGAATTCCATCGGACTATCTATGTAGTGTTTAACTCTGTGACCATTAACTTTAAATTCAATCCCATTTGAATTTATTAATTCTATCGTTCCGTATGGAAAAACTCTTTTGACTATGAATGGTCCAGACCATCTTGATTTCAATTTTCCAGGAAATAGCTTGAATCGTGAATTGAAAAGAAGAACTCTGTCTCCTTCTTTAAATTCTTTTAAACTTCTGATTCTTTTATCATGCCATTTCTTCGTTCTTTCTTTATAGATTAACGAATTTTCGTATGCTTCATGTCTTAATTCTTCTAATTCATTTAGTTGACTTAATCGTAGACGTCCAGCTTCATGTATATCAAGATTACATGTCTTCAAAGCCCAAAATGCTTTGTGTTCAATTTCTACTGGAAGATGACATGCTTTTCCATAAACAAGTCTAAAAGGTGTGGTTCCAATTGGAGTTTTGTAGGTTGTTCTAAAAGCCCAGAGTGCATCCTCCAATTTAATGGACCATTCCTTCGGATTTGATCCTACGATTTTCTCTAGAATACGTTTTAAAGCTCGGTTGGTATTTTCAACTTGTCCACTTGTTTGTGGATGATATGCGGTGGAGATTTTATGAGTTACTCCATATCTTTTAAGAACTTTCTCAAGTTGATTATTACAAAAATGAGTACCCCGATCACTTATTAAAGCTTTCGGTGTTCCAAACCTTGCAAAAATACGTTTTAAAAAGTTGACTACAACTCGTGCATCGTTAGTTGGGAGAGCTTGTGCTTCCGCCCATTTAGATACATAATCAATGGCTATGAGAATATAGAGATTATTATGAGATTTTGGAAATGGACCCATAAAGTCAATACCCCAAATGTCAAATACTTCGCATACTTGAATGACATTTTGTGGCATTTCATCACGTTGACTTATTTTTCCGGCCCTTTGACAAGCATCACAGGATTTGCAAAGAAGGTGTGCGTCTTTGTAAATTGTGGGCCAATAGAATCCAGCTTCATAAACTTTTCTTGCTGTTAGTTGAGGCCCATAATGCCCTCCTGTTGGTCCTGTGTGACAATGGTTTAAAATTTTACTAGCTTCATCTCCGAATACACATTGGCATATTATTCCAACTGGACAACTTTTAAACAGATGTGGATCTTCCCAAAAATAGTGTTTTATATCACTGAAGAATTTCTTTCGTTTTTGGTACGATAATCCTTTTTCAAGGAATCCACATACTAAGTAGTTTGCATAGTCTGCAAACCATGGTATTTCATTATAATCTATCTTCAATAGATATTCATCAAGAAAGTTGTCTTGTATGGCCGATTCATTTAGAACTTCTAATTCGGGATTTTCAAGACGAGAAAGATGATCAGCGGCGAGATTTTCTGCTCCTCTTTTATCTCGGATTTCAATATCAAACTCTTGTAAGAGTAAGATCCAACGGATTAATCTTGGTTTAGCATCTTGTTTCGAAAATAGGTATCTAAGAGCAGAATGGTCGGTATAGACCACCGTTTTTGCTAGAACGAGATATGATCGAAATTTGTCAAAAGCAAAGACAATAGCAAGGAGTTCTTTTTCAGTAGTTGTATAGTTCGTTTGTGCTCCTTGTAACGTCTTACTAGCATAATATATAGGTTAAAATCGTTTTTCAATCCTTTGTCCTAAAACGGCTCCCATTGCAAAATCACTTGCATCGCACATTAGTTCAAATGGTAGATTCCAATTTGGTGTTATCATGATCGGCGCATTAGTTAGTTTCTCTTTAAGAATATTAAAAGATTTGATACACTCATCTGAAAAGATGAATGGAGCATCTTTTTCTAGGAGTTTATTCATAGGAGTGGCAATTTTAGAAAAATCTTTTAAGAAACGTCGGTAAAATCCGGCATGCCCTAGAAAACTCCTAACTCCTCTAACATTGGTGGGATGTGGAAGTTTAGCAATTACATCTACTTTAGCTCTATCCACTTCAATTCCTTCTTTTGAAATTTTATGTCCTAGAACGATGCCTTCTTTAACCATGAAATGGCATTTTTCCCAATTAAGTACTAGATTTGATTGTTCGCATCTAATAAGCATTCGTTCAAGATTAGCTAGACATGTTTCAAATGTATCACCGAAGACTGAAAAGTCATCCATGAAAACTTCCATGCATTCTTCTATCATGTCGTTAAAAATCGCCATCATGCACCTTTGAAAGGTTGCAGGGGCGTTGCAAAGTCCAAATGGCATGCGTTTGTAAGCAAAAGTACCATAAGGGCACGTGAATGTGGTTTTCTCTTGATCTTCGGGTGCTATTGGAATTTGAAAATATCCGGAAAATCCATCTAGAAAACAATAGTAACTATTTCTGGCTAATCTTTCCAACATTTAATCAATGAAAGGTAAGGGAAAGTGATCTTTTCTGGTGGCGTCATTTAATTTTCTATAATCAATACATACACGCCATCCTGTTACAGTCCTAGTAGGAATAAGCTCATTTTTGTCATTTGTAATGACAGTCATGCCACCCTTCTTAGGTACGCATTGAACTGGGCTTACCCATGGACTATCAGAAATTGGATATATCAAACCTGCATCTAGCAGTTTAATAATTTCTTTCTTAACTACATCTTGCATATTAGGATTTAGTCTTCGTTGGCGTTGCACATACGTTTTATGACCTTCTTCCATAAGGATTTTATGTGTGCAATACGAAGGACTTATTCCTTTAATATCATGAATCTTCCATGCAATGGCTGGTTTATGATCTTTCAACACAGAAATGAGTTGTGATTTCTCATTTTTAGTAAGAGTAGACGATATTATTACAGGTAAGTCAGATTCACCATGTAAATAAGCGTATTCCAAATGGTTTAGAAGTGGCTTTAACTCTAATTTCGGAGGTTCTTCTATCGATGATTTGTATCGATATCTGTCTTCTTCTTTTAGCATTTGGATTTCTTCTGTTGTTGGTTCATATCCATTAGCTATTAGTGTAGCTAACATTTCAGCTTCATCAATTTGTTCTGTTCCTTCTCCTAAAGAACATTCTCCTGTTCCTTGTAATTCTGGAAATTCTTCTAACAATTCTGCATGTGCATCTATAGTTTGAATATAATAACATGTATCATCTGCAGATTGCGGTTGTTGCATTGCTCTATCAACTGAAAAAGTAACACTCTCGTCCTCTATACTTATGGTCAGTTTCTTACCGAACACGTCTATCATTGCTTTAGCCGTGTTTAAGAATGGTCTTCCTAATATGAGAGGACCTTGAGAATCTTCTTCCATGTCCAGAACAACAAAATCTACTGGAAATACTAAAGTACCAACTTTAACTAGTATGTTTTCCATTATCCCTCTAGGATATTTTATTGATCGATCGGCTAGTTGTATGCTTATTCTTGTTGGTTTCAATTCTCCAAGGTCTAGTTTAGCGTATAGTGAATACGGCATTAGATTTATACTAGCACCTAAGTCTGCCAATGCTTCTATTGAACTAAGACTACCTAGAAAACATGGAATTGTGAAACTTCCTGAATCAGATAGTTTTTCTGGTATCTTATTCAACAGCACTGCTGAACAATTAGCATTCATAGTAACAGCCGAGAGTTCTTCCATTTTCTTTCTATTTGTGATTAGATCTTTCAAGAATTTAGCATATCTAGGCATTCCTGAAATCACATCAATGAAAGGAAGATTTACATTTATCTGTTTAAACATATCCAAGAATTTGGATTGCTCGGCTTCAAGTTTCTCTTTTTTCATTTTACTCGGATAAGGAAGTGGTGGTTGGTATGGTTTAACATAAGTTTTATCCTTAGCTGCGTTATCTTCATTAACCTTTTCAACTACCGGTTCTTTTTTCTTATCTTGATCAGGTTGTGGTTCTTGTGGAGTAGGAATAGCTTCATTAGAAGTTACAGGTATTTCAGGTGGTTTAAGTGTTGTACCACTTCTTGTGGTAATGGCTTTAGCTGTTTCATTCCGGGGGTTAGCATTTGTATCACTAGGTAGACTTCCCGGTTTTCTTTCACCTATTAACCTTGCTAGGTTACTTACTTCTTGTTCTAAGTTTTGAATAGAAGCTTGTTGATTTTTAAATGCTTGAGCATTTTGTTCATTGGTTTGTTTTTGAGATGTGAAAAACTGCGTTTGAGTTTCAACTAGCTTCGTCATCATATCTTCTAAATTCGGCTTTTTATCATCGGTTTGTTGTGGTGGTTTGTTTTGAAAGTAGGTCTTTGCTGATTGTAAGTATTGTTGGATACTTGTTGATTGCTAGGACCTTGTTGGTTGTTGTATGGAATATTTCGGTTATAGTTTTGGTTTTGATTGTAAATCGGTCTTGGCGGTTGATAATTATTCTGATAATTATTTCCAGGCCTTTGGTTTATGTATGAAATATTCTCTCTTTGTTCCATTGTTAATTCAATACTGAGACAATCTTTTGTCAAATGTGGTCCTCCACAATGCTCACAACTAATTCGTATTGAGTGAATATCCTTAGTCATCTTTTCCATTCGTCTCTCGACAGCATCTATCTTTGCGGAAATGGAATCTAAGTCATGGCTAGAATCGGCTCTAGCTGCTTTAGATGATCTAACGATATCTTTTTCTTGGTGCCACTCATGTGAGTGGGAAGCAGTGTTATCAATAATTTTGTAAGCATCAGTTTCGGTTTTCTAGAACCACCAGCTGCTATATCTATGTCTTTCCTTGTAGTGATGTCGCATCCTTGGTAGAATATTTGTACTATTTGACAGGTATCTAAACCATGTTGCGGACATCCTCTTAATAACTTTCCAAATCTAGTCCACGCCTCATATAGAGTTTCATTTGGCTTCTGTGTGAACGTAACAATTTCTCCTTGAAGTCTTACGGCTTTAGATGCAGGAAAAAATTGTTTAAGAAATTTTTCAACTAAAACGTCCCATGTATCAATCGCCCCTTCAGGTAACGATTCCAACCAATCTTTGGCTTCTCCCTTTAAATTCCAGGGAAATAACATGAGATATATATGTTCATCCTCAACTTCTCTTATTTTAAATAGAGTGCAGATCCTATTAAAGGTACGAAGATGTTCATTTGGATCTTCCTTCGGCGTACCACTAAATTGGCATTGATTAGTCACCATGTGTAGAATTTGTCCTTTGATTTCATAATCTGGCGCATTAATGTCTGGATGAGTAATTGCGTGACCTTGGCCAGTGCGTTTAGCTCTCATTCGACCTTCCATACTTAAAGGTTCCAGATTCTCCATAATTGAATTTGTTGAATCGGAATCACTAGAGGATTCTGATTTAATGGTTCGTTCCTCAACAATCTCTGTTTGAATGATTGGTGGTTCCGGAGGAAAATTTAATGGTTCAGGATCTATGAATCATCCCTGAATATTCTCCGGATTCTCAATTGTGAGGTCGGGTTCAAAAAATGGATTATCGGAAATTTGAACTGGAGTAATTGGTCGACTGGATGATGATTCTAAAGAAAAATCAACGGCGGTAATATTTGCTAAATGTCTTGATCTAGTTACAGGTGGTGAACGTACAAAAGGTGGTAAACGTCTTGCTCGGTGCATTCACTGAATATCCTATTAGTTTTTAAAAAGGAAAGAAAAATTATATAAGTTATCCAATCAATAGACTTTTCTGATTTTGCCCACGTTTCGAATAGCCAAAAGATGCAGCAGAGGGGCAGGATTCGTTTGGTCTCAATATAATTGAAGACTGTTTGGCTCCAATAACCCGGTCCACGTACAAATCTAACTATTACTACGAACCAGAAAATTTTGATGTCTATCAATTTAACCACTTAAAAAAAATTTCGTAATTTTAAGAAATTTAGATAAGAAGTAGAATAAAAATCTATGTCCTAAAAACTAGAATAGCGAGAAATAAGAAAGAAAAAGAGTGCGTCGAAAAAGGTCGAAAAAGAAAAATGGTTGAAAAATAAAAGGTGACGGAAAAATAAAAGAAACTTATAAAACTTAAAAACACTTGACTAACCTAACCTTATTACTACAACTAACTTAAAATTATAATCGCAAATTAAAATTACTAATTGGAATGATAATTGATACATAGGTAAAAGGTGTCTAAAAATATTAAAGCTTACAAGTAAAACTATATTCCAAATGGCAATAACTTAAAAAGAAACTAAAACTTAAAAAGGCGTCGCAAAATTCTAAAGTACCTAAATCTTAGTCTAAAGAAAAAGCACTTAAGGAATTTTACGGCAAAGCCTAAAATTCTAGATATAAAAATAACTATGGCAAAAACTATGAATTAAAACTAAATACGAGCGAAAAATACAAAAGTTACGCTAAAACTATTAAAAAGGGACAAAATATAAAAATATATAAAAAGTTGTAAAAATTACAATTTTTATAAAAATATTATTTTTAAATTATTTATTTTATAAAACTATTAATTTTACAATTTAATTAAACTAATTAAACTTTAAAATACAAAATAAATAATATAACTAAACTAATTATTATAATATATAACCCTAATTAGGGTTAAAGTATAATAATAAATAATATTACGTAATTAATGCAGTAATAGGGTAAACTGTGGCGTGTCAGACGATCTCATGCGATCGCATGAGATTTTGCCTTCGGGCTCATGCGATCGCATGAGCTGAGTTTTTGGGCCAGGTTACGGGCTGTAACAGTACTAGGCCGAGTAGTTTTATTTATTTATTTTTTTTTGTTTTTAAATATTTATATAATTACAAAATATTTAAATAAAATTTATATTTTTACAAACTAAAATAAAAATAAAAAAAACTTTATAAAACTTATATATTTAACAAAATCTTAAATATATTTATATTTTAGTTTTCTTTTTATATTTTCAAATATTTAAAACGTATTTCTACAAAAACGTACTGAAAATAAAAATCTTTTTTTTATGTGTGTGGCGTTTCGCTTCGGCGTTCCCCGGCAGCGGCGCCAAAAATACTTGATGTTAAAGCTAAGGGGTATAAAATACTATTAAATTTTAGCAGGAAATACTATTAAATACGATACAATTTTACACAAGATATTTATTTATTTATAGGATGGATATACTTAAACCTTGCTACAACACTTATAGGCAGTGTACCTAATCGTACAGTAGTGTAGTTTTTAGTAAGTCCGGTTCGTTCCACAGGGAAAATCTTTAAACAAAGCTTAACGCTATATTAGTTTACTTTTATAAAAATACAAATATATATAAGTAATATTATTATTATAAAGGGGGGTTTTTACCGTTTAATGACCTGTTTGTCGATTTTAAAAACTTTAGTTGCAGTTAAAACAAAATGTAAAATATTAAATAAATAAAAGACTTAATTTAAAGCGTAAAGTAAATAACGATAATGAAATTGCGAATAATAAAAGTGCGATAAAATAAACTTGCGATAATTAAAAAGTACGATAATTAAAAGTGCAATTAAATACAATAACAATAAATAAAAATGCGATAATTAGAAGTGCAATTAAATATAAAATAAAGGAAATTAAATATGAAATAAAAGAATTATGCTTATTTAAACTTCCGTAATCATGATGTTTGACGTGTTGATTTTAGTTTTATGCCCATGGGTTAATTGTCCTTTGTCCTGGATTATTTAATATGTCCGTCTGGTTTTTGTCCATAACAGTCCATCAGTCATAAATATAAAGTGCGAGTGTCCTCGTCAAATTATCCTTATACCCGAAGTTTAAATATTCCAACTAATTAGGGACTTAAACTGTAACAAGATTTTAATACTTTGTTTAATAATTACACCAGGATGTCGACTGAGTGTAACCCAAGGTTTTAATACTTTGTTATCAATTATGCCAAGTGTCCTTGTACATAATTTCACCCCTGTTTTAATAATTCTAGTGGCTATTAATCCATTCCCGTGTCCGGTTAAATGAACGATTATTCGTACATATAAATATCCCGCCCATCGTGTCCGATTGAGTGTATATGGTTATTTATAAGGACGTCCAATTGTAAATATTAACATTAACAAACTATCATTTAGTTAAACAAATATAAAGCCCATTAATAGCCCATAGTCTAATTTCCACAAGTGTCGTTCTTTTGTCCAAACCCCAATTATGGTACAAAGCCCAATTACCCAATTTTAGTAATTAGCCCAACATCATGATTACTTCGGATTAAATAAGCATAATAATAACTTAGCTACGAGACATTAAATTAAAAAGGTTGAACATAACTTACAATGATTAAAAATAGCGTAGCGTTACACGGACAGAATTTCGACTTACACCCTTACAACATTCGCTAACATACCCTTATTATTTGAATTAAAATTAAAATTAATATATATATATATATATATATATATATATATATATATATATATATATATATATATATATATATATATATATATATATATATATATATATATATATATATATATATATATTACGTTTGTAGGATAGAGACATAGGTGGATATATTTTGGCCAAAACGCGTTGAATTTATAGGACCTGGGCTGGATTTCAGAGCCATGCGATCGCATGGCTTTTGTGCCTCCAGGCCATGCGATCGCATGGCCAGCTGGGGGAAGTCACATATCTTTGTTTTCTTTCTTACCGACGTTTATAAATAATAATATAATATATAAATAATTATAAGAATTATTTAAATATTATATTTTATTTATGTGCATAATTAACTTGTAATTTTTAGTCCGTTGCGTCGAGCGTTGAGAGTTGACTCTGGTCCCGGTTCCGGATTTTCGAACGTCCTTGCGTACAATTTAATATCTTGTACTTTGCGTTTTGAATCTTGTACTCTTGTAATTTTGAGACGTTTCTTATCAATAATTGGAACCTCATTGATTGTATTTTGTACTTTTGAGCTTTTTGGGCGTTTGCGTCTTCAATTCGTCGAATCTGTCTTTTGTCTTCACCTTTTATTATTTAAACGAATATCACTTGTAAATAGAACAGTTGCAACTAAAAGCTTGTCTTTCTTGAGGAATAATGCTATGAAATATATGTTCGTTTTTAGTATTATCAAAAAGATTGATGCATATAGTTATGCACCTGAAAACACTCGGAAACTGAGTAAACGTTTAACACGTAGCTGTGCTAAATCCTTTAGCGTTATTATTACCGAAAATAACTTTGTAACTCCCGTTCGAGATAGCCAGTTTTGTCACAGCTTCAGCAAGGCAACTTCGACTTTTCGTTCGAAACAACTTTATTATAACCTTGATATATATGCGTGCTCTTTTATTGTTACCGGAAAACCTTTTATATTCCACCATATTACCAGCAACCTCGTTGCTCTTTGGCTTAAATCTCTTCGACAAATCACTATATTTACCAATTGAAGTCTTATCATGAACTCATCGGCATCTTGTAACGATAATTACCTTACCAAATACCGAGAGGCATCAATCGATAATCTCGAATTTCTAAGCAATTCTACGACAACAATTATATATATATATATATATATATATATATATATATATATATATATATATATATATATATATATATATATATATATATATATATATATATATATATATATATATAATTTCTATCTCCTGGATTTACGAACTTCAATTCTAAATTCTGAAAAGCGCTTTAGCCTATGAATCAGTTTTCTGAGTTTTGAAAAAGCTGATGAAGTAGTGAAAACTGAAGACTGCCTTAACAGTCAAAAGTTTAATGATAAAGAATGGAGTGTTGGAAACACTCAATGGAAAATTTGTACTAAAAAAAGATTAAGCAAACCATGAAGGGGACTCTGAACAAATCACAAGGACTAGACTTGTACATAAAGAATTTAGATGATTCTGTTTTTGATGAAATCTTTAGCGAATACCTTACTCACGACTCTAAACCCTTACGGACAAATCTTCTTCATCATCAATCGATATTAGGAATTTTAAGATATCATCGTATCTTTCATTATTAATGTCCTCAATATATATGAAGATATCTTCATAAATATTCTTGTCTGATATTAATTATTTCTCCGCTTTATCTGTGTTATATCATTAAAGAAAACTGTTTTAGTTTCTAAATCTGACGTGGCGTGGATATACCATACATAACTCCCTAAATTTATACAAGATTCAAATATCACAATAAGCACGCACAATCTATCGAGCACTTAAAACCCGGTTGCTATAGTACTTAATGCAAGTATTCTTATCAAGTTCGTCTCGTGAGAGTGGTGTAGATTATGTATTGAAACTAATAGTTATCCTAGGGGTTTTGTTTGATTTGGGGGGGGGGGGGGGGTTTGCGAGAGATTTTGACTAATCAACTAAATTTGCGATAAACAAACTAAAACTTAACAAGTAACAAGTAACAAGTAACAAGTAATCAAGAAATGAAAAGTAATCAATATGATGAAGAGTGTTCACTTATCTAATCCTCTTTATGCTTGGATGGCCCTTGTTTTTCCCCAAATTGTTATCACTTAAGTTGTTTGAACTAGTAAATATTCTTAATCCAATCTTACCTTGCAAATTCACATAAGCTTAGCAACACTAGATCAAGTAATGTATGAGTTGATTATTGAGATTATGCCCGGGTTAAAATCACTTAAAACCCTTTAACCATCAAAGTCACCTAAGATAGTCAAACACCACTATGATGAACAAAGGTCAATTGAAAACCAACCTAGCCTAGAAACACAATCACTTGAAATTCCTATTCTAGTTGTCTAGATCACCAAAGGTGTTGAAGTACAAATTGATTCACTACTAAAATCACTTAAAGAGCTACTCAATCCATGTAATCAAAGTAAAACCAATATCAAACATAGCGATGGACCTCATGGCTAACTCAACAACACTAGCTCATGTATTTTCATTCAAAATAACTTTCATTCAATAGATTAAGGGCACATCATGCATTAAAGTTTCATAGATAAGCAAACACAAGAGATTTAGCTACTCATAGCAAAGATTACACTAGCAATAATCATGAAAGCATCAATAAACATCATCTTGAGTGATTACAAGCTAAGATTCAAAGATAAATGATGATAAAAAAAGATTACAAGCAAAGATTAAACTTAGATGAAGATTAAGTAAAGATTACAACTAATTGATTCAAAATAAGAAAGAGTAAAGTTAAGATTACAACCCAATTTGATAACAAAAGAAAGATCTAGCACTAATGAAGATGAAACTTGAGCTTGCTTCCTCCAAATCACCTTAGAACTCTAATGGATGATGAAATTAGGGTTTTGTGTGTGTAATTCGGAGTAAAAATTGCAGCTCTCTTGCCAAATGACCTATCTTATTCTATTTATAGTGGTGAGGAAAGTGGGCTGAATCAGCGTCAGGAGCGCCGCTCTTGACATAGGTGCGGCGCTCTTGGATTCAATTGGTGCGGCGCTTTAGACTCAGGTGCGGCGCTCTATACTTCATCTGCTGCGGCGCTGTTGACTTAGGTGCGGTGCTCTTGGAGCTGTAGGAACGGCGCTTATGCCTCTGAAGAGCGACGCTTCTACTCACTGTGAAGAAATTGAGACAAAACGTTGGTGATTGCGCCACTTTTACCATAGGTGCGGTGCTCTGGGCTGTGAGGTGCGGTGCTCCTTAATCAGGAGCGGCGCTCTTGATGCTGTTTCCTGCACTTGTCATATTCTTTGCACTTTTTTGAACATTTCTTGGTCAATTTTACCCCAAGTTAGGCATTTTGCCTTGAGTGGACACTTTGGCACAGGAAAGCAACTTTAAAGCCCCAACAATCATTAAAACCGAATAAAATGAGGTCGATATTGCGTAATATATATGTCTAAATGGAGCAATATCAAAATCTCTGAAACTTAGAGTTTGAATTATGAATGATTTTGAAGTAGTGTTGGAAATTGATGCATGAGTTAGTATAATATAATGACACTTGATCAACGTGATTATATTACAGTAAGTCATGCTGAGTTTCTAATGGAATGTGATGATTCACAGATCATAACGTCATCATGTACCATTTTACACGACTCTTACATTCTATCTAATCTATCAACATATCAAGAACATATTTTCTTGACAGTTCTATCTTTTCTCTTGAATTCTGGTAATTTAACCAATCAAGATCGTGCAATAACAATTTCTCTCTTAGAACGTTAGACGTGATCATTCGAAACTTCATACCTACGAATTCTGGATCATTATTCGTTTGACATAAAGTCGAGAAAAGAAAACAGAAGCATGAATTAATAAAGAAAGAATAGAAAATATGAACTGTGAAAATAAGGAAACGAAGGGAGTAAATTTATAGTGACATATCAGACGGAGCAATCGAGACAGATTATCGCATTTAACCAAAGAGGATTCTAATTTCCTTAATTACCGAAGAATCAAATCTTATTACGAAAATTTTCTCTAAATCCCTTGAATTTCGGAAAATCCACCATGACTACGTCAAAAGTTAAACCTCTATCTCAATATTTTGTGATAGCTTCATTCGAGCTCTTCGAATAATCGAATTTTTTTATTCTTATTACTCAATGGTAATAAAACTCTATTTATCAGCTCATATGAGTCATAAAAACATACTTATTGTCATCCATGATGATCCCAATCAAATTTCAGGACGAAATTTCTTTAACGGGTAGGTACTGTGACGACCCGAAAATTTTCGACCAAATTTAAACTTAATCTTTATATTATTTTGACACGATAAGCAAAGTCTATAATGTTGAGTCTCAAAAATTTTGAACTATTTTATATATTCATTTGTCCTTCGACTATTCCCGATGATTCACGAACCACTATCTGTAAATAAATACATACATATATATATATATATATAAAAGAGAAACTTATGTGATTTAATTCATTTGTGTAAAAAAATATATATATGATATTACTATAAATCTATATATATATATGAAAAGTATATTGAATATATATATATATATATATATATATATATATATATATATATATATATATGATTTAGAATTTATTTAATAAACGCTCATAGCACTCGTTTGTCATCTTGATAGTTATTAATCAAGTTAAAAACGAACTTATGTGATTTTAAAATAAAGGGTGATCCGAAAATGAGCTATATAAATTTTAGGCTTATTAAAAATATATTTAGAAGCTAATTAATAAATTTCAACATTTTTCATATTTTACCAGAATCGAGAGGGACAATTGATGTAACTTTTATTTATTAAATTAATGATTGAATTTTATACTATAATGACTAAAATAAATAAATATAGTTAATTTAAAAATATGGAATTTTTCTGAGACTTTTTTTTCAGCAACTGATTTAACAACGGAGTACGATTTAGCAGTCCGTGAAAACTGTCGGTAGGAAGAAACCAAATTAAACGGCTGTTGTACTGTGTTGAGTTTCCTGTGTTGAGTTCATTCACCACATGTCTTACTTATATTATATTATAATTATTATATTATATATATTACATATAAATATATCTATATATATGTATGAGAACTTGTAGAACTTGTATATGAAAATACAAAAACGGAGACCCAACTTTCACAACCCTTACCACCTCCTTCACCATCCTCACCGGTTACCACAACCATCAGCTACAACCACTGTAAGCCACCATCTTTTCTTTCCAAATGATTGTGAACCAACTATCACCTCTTGATCATCTTTTTGGTCCTACTCTAAACGAAACCTAACAAACCACTACCATAAAACCTACTGCTACTCGTTATTCTTCTTCTGTTTTTCTGTTTCATGTTTTGATTTAAAACCACCATCGATAAACACCACCTTTTTGTTGTAATTCAAACCAAACCCATCAAACCACCTAACCCACTTTGATCACATCCGCCACCTTCGTGTTCGTTTTAAACCTTCAACATAACCAACTTCACCTTTAATCCTACAACCACCATCACCTTGTTTGCTTCTTTTCTTTAACTCGATTAACCCACAAAACACAACCACTTTCATTAAATGAACAACCATCACAAGCTGCTTCTACAACTGTTCCTGCTACTCGAATATGTATTGTTTCTATTTCGTTGAAGAATTTTGCTACGCTACTAGGACTGTTACCCATTAGAACACCTCAAACCCAAAAATATTTGTAGGTTTCTATTCCGGAACTCCTATTACTGCTTGTTGTATGTGAGTTAATTAATACATTGACAATTTAAATGCATTGAATATTAATACTACTATGCATAAATTTATCAAGACAAAGTGTGCATGTGGAACATACTAAGTCCTTGTTGGCAGACAGAAAAAGTTTCCACTTGTGATTTAATATAATAACGGCTAAAGTCCTGTCAAATCCTTTAATTGATTCGTGTATTTACTTGTGTTATTGGGCCATGAATTCTTTTCCACAATGGCACCTTTGATTCTCTATTATATGGACCAAGAAGTAAAGTTTTGGGCTTTTTCCAAGTTTGATCCAGTAACACCCCGTATGATGTTCCATGAAGACAGAAAAAAATTGTAATCTGTATCAACTCTAATCGATCACCACTTAAGTCACCATCAAAACCATTAGTTTTCCTGTTTTACAACCCAAAACAACCACCACTTACGCTATTACTATTACTTTTCACAAACCACCTTATAACCATGGTATACCTGCTGCAGCAGTCGCTGGTTCCCTTTCTGTTTTAACCTGATCAACACCACCCATCGAATAGGCTTCCTTTCTTTTATTGTTGTTGGGCCGATAGATATATGATGTTGGGCCGGTCTATAATAAATATCATAATTAAGTTCTTGTGATGATGTACATGATGATGATGACATACGATATAGAAGATGATGATGGCATAATGACGATTAGGATGAGATGAATATGATAATGATGATCGTGAGATTATAAAGTTTGATGATGATGATAATGATGAACATGAACGAATGATATGTGATGATACATGTTATACGAGTTAAAATAATTTAAGATATCAAATATAACAGAAATAGAGAAACATATGGAAGGTTAGGAGTGTTGTTGGTTAAACAAGAGGTCTTGGGTTCGAGCCCGGGCTAAGGCGATTTTTTTTAAAAGCCTATTTCTCCTGAGGTAGTATTTCGTTCATATTATTATTTTTATTATTAATATTAATATTATTATTATTATTATTATTATTATTATTATTATATTTATTAGTATTATTGTTAGAATTATTATTATTAGTAGTATCATTAAGGTTAATATTAGTAGTACCATTATGATTAAAACCACAATTTTAGTACTACTATCATTATTATTAAAAATTTATCATTATTATTAATAATTATCATTATAATTTTTATCAATTTTAAAAAGTATCATTTTTATTTAAAATTAACATTTTTAACAAAATTATCATTTATTTTATCATTATTATTTTAGTATCATTATCATTATTCTTAAGAATATTACAATTATTATTAATTTTAGGAATATCATTATTATTATTATTATTACAATAACACAACTCTTGATTCATTATGATTATTTATATTATTTTATCAAATAAATACTTATATATAGAATATACATAAAAGTACATTTATATATATATATATATATATATATAGAAATATATAACAATTGAAATATATATATAAATTTGTTCGATTACGATTTTATATTTTAAAATATATAATTGATATAGGTTCGTGAATCCGAGGCCAACCCTGCATTGTTCAGTTCCGTTGTATGCATATTTTTACTATAAAATATCGTATAGTGAGTTCATTTGATTCCCTTTTACTCTTTACATTTTTGGGACTGAGAATACATGCGCTGCTTTATATCTGATTTACAACTATTTTATTAAATGCCTTTGAAATCTATATTTTTAGACTGAAATGCTTTTAAAATGTTTGACGAGATAGACACAAGCAAAACATTCCTCGAATGAATTATTATGCAGACAGAAGTTCTGTGGATTATTATTGAATTAGTTGGAATGTGATAATTGCCATTAATTGTTGTGAATATTTTCCCCTGATTATTATTGCTTGGTAACTTAAGAATTAGAAACGGGTATGACTCTAATTCACGCGAATCCTAAAGGTAGCTACCGGGTTTAACACCCCCACCCAGAATGTTCACTAGACGGAAGGGCTAGTGGGCGTGGTGTTTAGTACTTCGAAGTTTATATATTATACAGACGAGATGTTCTATTTTTGGAGATATTATTGATGCGCATTATATGTTAAGGTCGGTTACCATGTCGAGCAATGAAATCGAAATGAATGTTATGTATCGAGAGAATGATTTTTATACACAGATTATGTGTATTAGTTTTGTGCACGAGATATGTGCACGATTATTTAAAAATCGTGAGGCAACCTATGGGGGAGAAAAGGATACGAACCTACTCTGCTAAGCATTATGAAAAATGGTTTCGTACACTAGATAGGTGTACTGTATTTGAATCTTGTGGTCTATTAAAATGATGAATTTTATTGTTTTATGATAAACCTATGAACTCACCAACCTTTTGGTTGACACTTGAAAGCATGTTTATTCTCATATATGAAAGAAATCTTCCGCTGTGAATTTACTCATTTTAGAGATATTACTTGGAGTCATTCATGACATATTTCAAAACACGTTGCATTCGAGTCATTGAGTTCATCAAGATTATTATTAAGTCAACTATAGTTGGATATATTATGAAATGGTATGCATGTCGTCAACTTTCGATGTAAAGAAAGTTTCTCTTTTAAAAACGAATGCAATGTTTGTAAAATATATCATATAGAGGTCAAATACCTCGCGATGTAACCAAATGTAATGTATTCGTCCAGATAGATTAGGACGTATCTTTACAGGATCATTACAAGGTCAAACACTATGTGCTGTTTGAAAACAGTTTTGCATTCATAAAAAGATAGCATTTTACAAAAGATAATGTGCTTCCTACGAATAGAAGCATTAACATAAGTATGTGACCTAAAGGTCGTTACAAAGCCATTGTTTGAAAATAACTTAAGTTACGAATGCAAAATAAAAGTTCCATGATTGAGACATCTCTAAGTAATGCAGCGGAAGTCTAACACAGCAAGTTTTTAACAGCAAGTCTAACACAAAGACAACAAGTCTAACAGTGGAAGCAACAACGTCTAAGCACCTGAGAAATACACGCTTAAAAAGTCAACACGAATGTTGGTGATCTATAGTTTGTTTGTAATCAGTAAAGTAATGTACACCACGAGATTTCAGTACTTCAACCAGCAGTTTAAATCAGTATGAAAAGTATATGCTTAACCGTGGGCACCCGGTAACTAGACTTAACGTATGTATATCACCCCCTAAAAGTGCACTTGGCGAGTGCATTTGTCCTCGAAGTATTAAACACCCGTTGTCTGCTAGCATGACTATCCCGAGTAGGGTTGTCAAACCCTATGGATCCATATCTAAGATTCGCGTTCATGGTTCATAAACCAATGATTAAACGTTACCGAGCTAAGGGGAATAGGCAGTAAAAGTTGATATGAAACGTATGCCAGTAGTAAGTCGGTCCGAAAGGTCGTTGTGATGATCCTTCCAAATCCCTTTGGACGAATACATCATTCATCAATTTCATAGTGAGGTACTGACCTCTACATGATACGTTTTGTAAACATTGCATTCTTTTGAAAAGGCATACCATAATTGAATATCAAATTCCAAGGTTTTTGACGTTTGATGATTTCTACATATAGACAATCACCGTAATTAATAGTTTACAATACTACATCCGTTGATAATGCAGTCAAAATAAGATACATGGTGATGATTTTGTGAATGCAACGTTTTCTTGAATAAAGCATGTATGACTCCATGCACATAGCTTGTATCACATATAAGCAAACAGCGGAAGACTTCTAGGAACCTGAGAATAAACATGCTTAAAAGTATCAACACAAAGGTTGGTGAGTTCATAGTTTTAATGTTGCGCATATTCTGTATATAAAGGTGGATTACAAGATTTCAGTTGTTTCATCCAGAAACGTTTATTAAAATATTCTACAAGATTGAGCACCCGGGTAACTAAGCTTTAACGTTATAATAAGTACACCTGTTTTAACATACATGCAACCAACATGTATAATACACGCAATCCAACGTGTACTAAACTCAAATAGCATACGTCTGTTTTATAGTTCAGGCTAGGGTTTCTATACCTGGAACAGATGGGGATGTCAAGCCCTATGGATCCATATACAACTACTCGCGCCCACCAGTTCTTATAACCGGCAGTTACTAGTTACCAAAGCTAAGGGATTTTCGGTTCAAACTCAGTGTAGAATTTAGTATGTACTTGTATCCATTGTGTTTAAAATAAAGTGCATGTATTCTCAGCCCAAAAATATAGATTGCAAAAGCAATTAAAAAGGGAGCATATGAAACTCACCTTAGCAGCACATAAGGTCATTCACAGAAATGTGACCAAAACTCGGAATGCAAAATAACCGAAGATCTCAACCTAGAGAACATATGTTGGTCAATACATGTCTAACAAGCTAGGTCGGGTCATAGTGTATCACAATCCTAATGCTCGAGACCGGCATGCAAAAGTTAACAAAAGTCATCACAAAAGTCAATATGACCCAATATGATCTTTAAATCAATACATGTTTATTATATTAACATAGTATAAGTCTTGATAATTGAACGAATTTATAGTTTATCAAACTCAAAATATTATTTGTTTCGGGAGCTATATTATATTTGAATTATCATGGCAATCTAAAATATTTTATTATTTCACATAGTTTTCCAATACTTGTAAAATCATATTATAGTGTTTATAAAGCTTTAAAACCTGATAAGATAGTCAACTTTGACAATTGTTCAACAAAACGAGACGTGCCTTATATAGAAATTTATTTACTCGGTTAGTAATATCTAAAAATTCAATTTATCAATCTCATAGACAAGTTGTTTAAATATAAATTTACAGTTTCAAACATAATTTCAATTAACGTCAAACATAATTCAGTTGACCATATTTTTTAATCCGTTCATCGAAATCACTCGATTTCTAAAAGAAAATTATTAATTTTTCGATAGCTTTCCAACGACATGTATATCATATACTTTATACCAGTAGCATATGTATCAAATTCGTGATTCATCATAAACTATCTAATGACAAAATTAAAGCATACAAGCATACCTAAACATATATACTCGAGCACTAGACATGGATACAATATTAATATATAAAAGATAAGATATGAATGCTCACGTATCAATATTGTGATTCAATATTGCAGGAAAGTACATAGACGCAACGGAGATGATAAACGCTAGGTTGGTCTCAAGAATCATGATCACAACCCCCAAGTAATACCCATAATGTAAGGACCCGTCCTAATCCATAAGGACGAATACAATAACATATGAATACATTGCGAGGTATTTGACCTCTATATGATACATTTTACAAACATTGCATTCATTTTTAAAAGACAACTTTCATTACATCAAAAGATGACAGACATGCATACCATTTCATAATATCCAAACTATAAATGACCTAATATGTTATTTACTTAATAATAATCTTTATTGAACTCAACGACTTGAATGCAACGTCTTTTGAAATATGCCATGAATGACTCCAAGTAATAACTTTAAAATGAGCAAATGCACAGCGAAAGATTTCTTTAATACCTGAGAATAAACATGCTTTAAAGTGTCAACCAAAAGGTTGGTGAGTTCATTAGTTTATCATAATCGATCATTTCCATAATTTTAATAGACCACAAGATTTTCATTTCCATTTCTCATAAATATACGTCCCATAGATAGAGACAAAAATCATTCATATGGATTGAACACCTGGTAATCGACATTCACAAGATGCATATAGAATATCCCCATCATTCCGGGACTCCCCTCGGACATGATAAATTTCGAAGTACTAAAGCATCCGGTACTTTGGATGGGGCTTGTTGGGCCTGATAGATCTATCTTTAGGATTTGCGTCAATTAGGGTGTCAGTTCCCTAATTCTTAGATTACCAGACTAAAAAGGGGCATATTCGATTTGATAATTCAACCATAGAATGTAGTTTCGGTTACTTGTGTCTATTTCGTAAAACAGTTATAAAAGCACATGTATTCTCAGTCCCAAAAATATATAGTGCAAAAGCATTTAAAAAGGGAGTAATGAAACTCACAATACTGTATTTTGTAGTAAAAATACATATGACGACATTGAACAATGCAAGGTTGGCCTCGGATTCACGAACCTATATTAAGTGTATATATATATATATATATATATATATATTTATATATATATATATATATATATATATATGTTGGTCAATAACTATCTAACAATTTAGGTCAGGTCATAGTGTACCACAATCCTAATGCTCGAGATCGATATGCAAAAGTCAACAAAAGTCAATTTGACCCAAGATGATTTACAAAATCTTATTCATGTTTATTATATAACTTAAATAGTCGTTTTATATATTTAAATACATTTATCAGTTTTTATTAGAGTAAAAATAATACAAGTCATTTATAAATAAAAATTTATTTTAAAAATTTATATTAAAATTTATCTATGCTTTAAATATACTTTTATATATCTTAAGTAATATAATTTATGAAGTTCAATTAATATCGTAAAACTATAGTGATAGGTATTATTAATGTAATTGTATTACATGTAGTAAAAATATCTTTGTATCACATATTGATTTGATAAAATAATATCGATAATAATAATAAGTGAAAGTTGTATTATTTTGTAATAATAATTATTATTATTCTACTAATAAAATAACAATATTTATATATTTACTAGATTATGATAATTCTAATCATGACAATCTTAATGATAACAATACTTTTTAATATTAACCGTAATAATAATATTTTATATAAAAATAATAATTCTATTCAAAATGATAATTTTAAATAATAATAATTCTAAAATGATAATACTAATGATATTTTATAATAACAATGATATTTCTATTAAAAATGATAATTTTAATAAAAATGATGGTTTTAATATTAGTGATACTTTTAATAATAATAATGACGAATAAAATAATAAAATGATAGTTTTGATAAAAATATTAATTATTTTAATAATATTAATAATAATAATAATCATAATCATAATCATCATCATAATAATAATAATAATAATAATAATAATAATAATAATAATAATAATAATAATAATAATAATAATAATAATAATAATAATAATAATAATAATAATAATAATAATAATAATATTGATTATTAGATAATAATGATAATAACGACAATAACGATAACGATAACGATAACGATAACTATAATGATAACCATTTTACCAATAATACATTAAAATTATAGATGATTCAATTGACTATAACTTTTAATCCGTTCATCGAAACCATTCGATATCTAAATGAAAAGTTATAAATTTTTCGACAGCTTTCCAACGACATGCATATCATATACCTTATCTCAATTACATATGTAACAAATTCATAATCTATCATAAGCTATCTAATGATAAAATTAAACATACAAGCATGCATAAATATATATACTCGAACACTAGTCAGGGATACACTAACAATATATAAAAGTTAAGTTATGAGTGACCACGTATCAATATTGAGATTCAATACTGCAGGAAAGGTACGTAAACACAACGGAGATGATAAACACTAGTTGACCTCACGAGTATACCCCTGATCCATACCCATAACCTCCATAGCTATAACCCATAGTTTCCTTAGCTCTAACTCGCTTGAAAAACCATTTTTGAAATCATTTATACAGCACTCTGTCGTAATATTTTATGTATAATACTACTAATAACACTTCCTAATAATACTAATATCAATAATAATAAGATTAATAATAATAATAATAATAATAATAATAATAATAATAATAATAATAATAATAATAATAATAATAATAATAATAATAATAATAACATATTTATATATATAGAGAGAAGAACTCGAGAGACATACGAATTTAATGAATGGAAAAAAAACTGCAACTCGCTCGATTTAAAGGATGTGCACCACTTCCCCTCACCATGCGATCGCATGGCTTGGAGTGGTGAGTCCCATGCGATCGCATGAGGACTTTCTCCAGCACTTCATCAACCAATCACTCTTGCCGACACTTATTTTTAATAATATATAATTATATATTATATAATATTTACGTATATAGTTAACTTGTAATTTTTGTTCCAATGACTCGTACGTTACCACTCGACTTATGTCTCGGTTTCAGTTTCTCGAATGCACGTTCGTACGCTTAGAAAACTAACACTTTTCGTTATGCGACGTGTACCTTTAACAATAAATAAACTTAAACATCGATAAACTATATTATCTAAAGTATAATCTCTTCATTTGAGTGTTGTGGTCATTTGCTTCTGTAAATCAATGTCTCGTTGTTTACAAACTATATTATTTTAGCCAAAAGGTTTTATAACTTATGTTATTAATTACCTTGTAATATATATATATATATATATATATATATATATATATATATATATATATATATATATATATATGTATATTTTCATTTCGAAAATATAAACTTGAAATATTCAGTTAGTAGTATAAAATTTAGTTTTTCAAACTAATTATAATTCAAAGCATATATAAATATTTTGAAATCGTTTAACTAATAGAAAGTAATATTTTGTAATGTTTGTATTTCAAAGCATAAAATTGATATAACTCATTTATGAACAAAAGTTTATAAAACATTTTAATAATCAAAACATATTCTATTAAAAATTGTTTTATTGAAAAGGTCATAATAGTAGTAATTGTTATAAAAGTGTTTGTAGTAATAATAGTTTATTATGTAGTGACCCGTCCTATTCCATAAGGACGAATACATTACATTTGGTTACATCGCGAGGTACTTAACCTCTATATGATACATTTTACAAACATTGCATTCGTTTTTAAAAGACAAACTTTCATTTCATCGAAAGTTGACGGCATGCATACCATTTCATAATATATCCAACTATAATCGACCTAGTAATTATCTTGATGAACTCAACGACTCGAATGCAACGTCTTTTGAAATATGCCATGAATGACTCCAAGTAATATCTTTAAAATGAATAAATGCACATCGAAAGATTTCTTTAATACCTGAGAATAAACATACTTTCAAGTGTCAACCAAAAGGTTGGTGAGTTCATTAGTTTATCATAATCGATCATTTCTATAATTTTAATAGACCACAAGATTTCATTTATTCAATAATCATACACTCGCAAGTGTTTAAAAATTCATTCGTATGGATTGAACACCTGGTAACCGACATTAACAAAATGCATCTAGAATATCCCCATATATAAATATCAAAGTACTAAAGCATTTCAAATTCTCTGACTGGGGCTTGTCAATGGCCTATAGATCTATCTTTAGGATTCGAGTCAATTGGTGGCAATTATAATAAACACCAATTCTTAGGCTACCAAGTTCAACAAGGGCAATATCCGGTATAATAATTCAACCATAGAATGTAGTTTCGATTACTTGTGTCTATTTCGTAAAACATTTATAAAAGCAGCGCATTTATTCTCAGTCCCAAAAATAGATATTGCAAAAGCATTTAAAAAGGGAGCAAATGAAACTCGCAATACTGTATTTTGTAGTAAAAATACATATAATGGTATTGAACAACTGAACAATGCAGGGTTGACCTCGAATTCACGAACCTGTATCATCCATATATGTATTAAAACATATACTTGTGATCGAATAAATACATATATATAAATTTATTAATTATATCCTTTTTATATTAATAACATATATATGTTTCTTATATATTCATTTTGTATATGAAAATATTGATTTTAGTTATGTTATCTGTATTAAATATATTTTATATATATATATATTACTTGTTTGTTACTAATAGTAATTATAATGATACAAAAGTTATATTACCATTGATAAAAAAAAATAATAACAATAATAATACTTGATATTACTAAACAAAGTAATAATGTTAATAATAATTATATTAATAATAAATATAGTAATATCAATAATAATACTTGTAAAAATATCGATTTTTCTGTTACCGATAGTTATGATAATAATAATAATTATAATCATGATAGTAATTATAATATATCTATATATTTTAGTTATAATGATAATAATAACGATACTTCGTTTAAAAGTTCATAACCATGATTATTCTTATATCATAATTATTTTCATGTTCAATTTTGAGTTCAAATTATATCCTATGATATGATTATTGATCATATTTTTATGAAAAGCATCTTCGTAACACATCTATTAACCTTACATTCATGTTCTAAATCTTACACATTTTATAATCTTTTATGACATGACACATAGTTTTTAATTATATTCATAACCATTTCCTAATATTTATAATAGTAGTAATAATAACCTTAACATTAATATTAATGATGATAGTAATTATTATAATAATACTTATGATAATAATTTTTAGTAATAACAATAATAATATCATCATTGTAATTATAATTACGATAATAATCATAAATGGTAATTACTACTTTTATTTAAAAAAAATAATACTAATAACTATAATACTAGTAACAATATTAATAACAATAATAATAATAATAATAATAATAATAATAATAATAATAATAATAATAATAATAATAATAATAATAATAATAATAATAATAATAATAACAATGAAATTTAAAATTTAAAAGTGTATTCCCTCTTTTAAAACTTTTCCAAAAATATTTGTCCATGACGGGACTCGAACCCGCGACCACTCGCCCACTCGCAACACCCTCTACCATTCATCCAATCCTATTCTTCTGAATTTCTATCTCCCTTTATAACTTAAATCGTTTCTTTTTATGTTATCCTTCCCCTTCACCAAAGAACTAGTCGACCAAAATAATCATTTTCATCAGACGAATTTCTAATCAAGATTCAATCCATGAAATTGGTTTATAAATAACCTGACTTCCATACATTTGTTAAATTCAACAATAAAAAAATAATAATAAACAGAAAGACAGCATACGCTGTTCGTCGTGGTATATAAAAAAAAATTTGATTTTTGAAATACAAAACATTTTACAAAATTGTTACAACATAAAATAAGTTTCAACTGATCCAAAATAACTTTTTAAAACATTAATTTCGATAGAAACTATCTGTAACATTTCAATTTGATTGATGAACACTGGTTTGACTTTTAGAAAAATAAAGTTTGACTTCAAAATTAGAACTCAATTTGAAGAATTAGAGTTTGAAACCTTGCAGAAAGATTCATTAATGGATTCCTAAACTATCTGCATTTTTAGATTTTGACAAAAATTTCGAATTCACGTTTTGACTGAAAAAGTAAGCGTACAGAGGTGTTCAAGGGGTTCTTGGATTTTTAGGTTTGATTTTCTTTAGCAGACACTAATGATACAATATAATATGTATGTAAAAGTGATAGTAATGTTCTTAATCAACTATCTGGTACAGAAATATGATGAAATCGAATTTGTAGTGTTGTGATGCTGGTCGACAAGATTATACAGGAAACAAGGAAATTGCAAAAAAAAAAAAAAAAAAAAGAAACGATTGTGATGGGTACAGAATTGGATTCAGTATTTGTTTAATATCTATCTATTTACTTTTAACTGGAATTATAAAATCAGATGTTGATTTTTATTGAATGATGCACGTTTTTATATTTTATTTATAAGATTAATAATTATTTATAAACTTAAATAATAATAACAATACAATTAATAATATTATAAATAATAAAAATACTAATAATAATGATAGAAATAATAATAATATTAATTATCAGAGTAATGCTAATAGTAAGAATGATATCAATTTTAAGGATAGTTATTACTAATATAAATAACAAGAATAAAGATATTTAATTATAATAAAGTTAATAATATTATTAATAATGATAATAATAACATTAATGATAATAACTTGTATTATTTTATTATAATAATCACAAGGATAACATTAGTAATAATAATTGTTAATGATAAAGTAATAATAATCTTATTATAACAACTATATTTTTATTTATATAATATTAATTATGTAATATCATGTAATATATTATATAGTAACTTTTTATTGATTCTTTATTATTTACTTTTATATATATTATGATATGTATAATAATTATACATAGATCTCATATGTCTTTATATATAGACTTTTTTTAAATTGTTCATAATTATTTTGTATCTTATTTTACATGTCTAATTCTATTGTTTAAATTATATTTTATAATTTCAAATTACTACATATATATATATATATATATATATATATATATATATATATATATATATATATATATATATATATATATATATATATATATATATGTATATATATATATATATATATATACATATTTATTTACAAACAATTGATCGTGAATCGTCGAAAATGGTCGAAGGTTAAATGAATCCATGAAAATAGTTCACAAGTTTCGAGACTTAACAGTACAGACTTTTGCTTATTGTGTCGAAATCATATAAAAATTAAGTTTAAATTTAGTCAGAAATTTTCGGGTCGTCACAGTACCTACCCGTTAAAGAAATTTCGTCCTGAAATTTGATTGGGATGGTCATGGATGACAATAAGTATGTTTTCGTGACGCATATGAGTTATTAAATAGAGTTTTATCATCATCGAGTAGTATAGACGAAACAATTCGATTTTGTGAGGAGTACGAGTGAAGTTATCACAAAAGTGTGAAATGAATAAATGTAGATTCGTCATATCTTTTGACGTAGATAAGATTGATTTCCGGAGTTCAAGGGATTTAGAGAAAATCTTCGTAATAAGATTTGATTCTTCGGCGAATAAGGAAATTAAGATTTCTGTAATTAAATACGGTGATCTGCCTCGATTACTCTGTCTGATATTTTCATTATAAATTAAACTTTTTCCGTTCCATTATTTTTACCACTACTATACTAAATTCCCAAATTCAAAAGATTGTGAAAATGCTTAATCCAGTTCTGATCCTTGATATTTTTCCTAATTATCATTTCTGTCATCCTTCTTTTCAATCTTCCATCAGAAAAATCTGTTTACTTTTACTCTTACCTTAGGTTGATACTATTCTTAATTCTACCGTGTCTTTATATTGCTATTCGTATTGATGTACACGGTTTGTAATTTATGTGTTGCCGTTAGGTTTTATATCTTTCTTTATATTTCGATGTCCCTGCTTCTTTCTCCTATAATCATTGTCATCCACAGTTAATGCTCTCTCCTGTTTGCTTCGATTTATACCCCCTTTCTATTTCGGAGTTTCATGCTTTTGATTTCTTTTCGCACGTAACGGTCCAGAATTCGTAGGTATGGGGTTTCGAATTATACAAAGTAGAAAGAAAAGGTAATAGCACGATTTGATTTGTCAATTTACCAGAATATTCGGAAAAGATCGAATCATCAGGAAAAATATTTTCTTGATATTTTAGAGGTTAAATAGAATGAAAGAGTTATGTAACATGGCACATGATGACGTTAAGGTATGTGAATCATCACATTCCATTAGAAACTCAGCATGACTTACTGTAATATAATCACGTTGATCAAGTGTCATTATATTATACTAACTCATGCATCAGTTCCCAACACTACTTCAAAATCATTCATAATTCAAACTCGAATTTAAAAGAAATTTAGAAACTAAAGTAGTTTCCTTTATGATGTAATATAGATAGCACAAAGAGATAAATAATTTCGGACGAGAATATTTATGAAAATATCTTCAGAAATATCGAAGATATTTATGATGATAATTTGGAATTTCTAAGTTCGGTGGTTGATGAAGAAATATTTTCCGCAAGATTTTAACATGAGTACGGAGCAAGATATTCGTTGAAAGTTTCATCGGATCTAGAATTACCTGGATTCTTTGAATATATGGTATGGTCCTTGTATTTGGCCTTGGTCTCCTTCATGGTTTGCTCAATCTATTTTTCAGTACCAAATTTTCTATCGAGCATTCCTAATACTCCTTTTTTATTATCAACTTTTGGCCGTTTAGACCATCTGCAATTTTTCTGTTTCCTCTGCATTTAATGCTACCATATCTGAATCATCGGTTATCAATCCGATGTGGTTTCAAGAGAATTGTGTTTTTAAATGATTAAATGCTGATGGTAATATGGTGAAATATAAAAGGTTCCCCGGTAACAATAAAGAGCAGGCATATATATCAAAGTTATAATATGGTTGTTTCGAACGAAAAGTCGAAATTGTCTTGTTGGAGCTGTGACAAAATTTGCTACTTTGAAAGGAATCACCAAGTTATTTTGAGTAATAATAACACTAAAGGAATTTGCACAGATACGTGTTAAACGTTTACTCAGGTTCCGAGTGTTTCTCAGGTTCATAACTATATGAATAAATCTTTTCTTCCGTAGATGAAGTGCGGTTGGTTCATCCTCTCGATTGAGGTGTTTTCAAGAATTATGAAAAGTTTGAATGCAGATTGTAATCGTCAAGATATAAATTGAAATGTCCCGTTCATATTGATTATAAACGTTCCATATTAATTGATTTCGTCGCGAGGTTTTGACCTCTATATGAGACGTTTTTCAAAGACTGCATTCATTTTTAAAACAACCATAACCTTTATTTTATCGATAAAGGTTTAAAAAGCCTTACGTAGATTATCAAGTAATGATAATCTAAAATATACCGTTTACACACGACCATTACATAATGGTTTACAATAAGAATATATTACATCAAAAATAAGTTTCTTGAATGCAGTTTTTACATAATATCATACAAGCATGGACTCCAAATCTTGTCCTTATTTTAGTATGCAACAGCGGAAGCTCTTAATAATCACCTGAGAATAAACATGCTTAAATCGTCAACAAAAATGTTGGTGAGTTATAGGTTTAACCTATATATTATCAAATCATAATAATAATAGACCACAAGATTTCGTATTTCAATATACATCCCATACATAGAGATAAAATTCATTTATATGGTGAACACCTGGTAACCGACATTAACAAGATGCATATAAGAATATCCCCTATCATTCCGGGAAATCCTTCGGACATGATACAAACAAATTCGAAGTGCTAAAGCATCCGGTACTTTGGATGGGATTCGTTAGACCCAATAGATCTATCTTTAGGATTCGCGTCAATTAGTAGACCGGTTTACTAATTCTTAGGCTACCAAACAAAAGAGGCATATTTGGCTTCGATCATTCACCCATATAATGTAGTTTCATTTACTTTTATCTATTTCGTAAAACATTTATAAAACTGCATGTATTCTCATCCCAAAATATTAGATTTTAAAAGTGGGACTATAACTCACTTTCACAGATTTTTACTTCGTCGGGAAGTAAGACTTTGCCACTGGTCGATTCACGAACCTATAACTAATATGTACATATATATCAAAGTATGTTCAAAATATATTTACAACATTTTTAATACGTTTTAATATTTTAAGTTTATTAAGTCAGCTGTCCTCGTTACTAACCTACAACTAGTTGTCCATAGTTAGATGTACAGAAATAAATTGATATATATTATCTTGAATCAATCCACGACCCAGTGTATACACGTCTCAGGCTAGATCACAACTCAAAGTATATACATTTTTGGAATCAACCTCAACCCTGTATAACTAACTCCAACATTACTGCATATAGAGTGTCTATGGTTGTTCCAAATAATATATATACATGGGTCGATATGATATGTCAAAACATTTGTATACGTGTCTATGGTATCATAATATATTAGAATACATGTATAATACAATATAAGTTAGCTAGGATATGATTTGTATAGAATTGTTACAATATTTCCCGTAGCTACAACAATCAAAAAATATCCAATCTTGTTTTACCCATAACTTCTTCGTTATAAATCCGTTTTGAGTAAATCAAATTGCTATGGTTTCATACTGAACTCTATTTTATGAATCTAAATAGAAAAAGTATAGGTTTATAGTCGGAAATATAAGTTATAAGTCGTTTTTGTAAGAGGTAGTCATTTTAGTCGAAAGAACAACGTCTTGATGACCATTTTGAAAAACATACTTCCACTTTGAGTTTAACCATGATTTTTGGATATAGTTTCATGTTCATAAGAAAAATAATTTTCCCAGAAGAACAATTTTTAAATAAAAGTTTATCATAGTTTTTAATTATCAAACCCAAAACAGCCCGCGGTGTTACTACGACGGCGTATGTCCGGTTTTACGGTGTTTTTTGTGTTTCCAGGTTTTAAATCATTAAGTTAGCATATCATATAAATATAGAACATGTGTTTAGTTGATTTTAGAAGTCAAGTTAGAAAGATTAACTTTTGTTTGCGAACAAGTTTAGAATTAACTAAACTATATTCTAGTGATTTCAAGTTTAAACCTTCGAATAAGATAGCTTTATATGTATGAAACGAATGATGTTAAGAACATCATTACTACCTCAAGTTTTGTGGATAAACCTACTGGAAAAGAGACAAATGGATCTAGCTTCAAAGGATCCTTGGATGGCTTGAAAGTTCTTGAAGCAGAATCATGACACGAAAACAAGTTCAAGTAAGATCATTACTCGAAATAAGATTGTTATAGTTATAGAAATTGAACCAAAGTTTGAATATGAGTATTACCTTGTATTAGAAAGATATCTTACTGTAAATAAGAAAGATTTCTTGAGGTTGGATGATCACTTTACAAGATTGGAAGTAAGCTAGCAAACTTGGAAGTATTCTTGATTTTATGAAACTAGAACTTATAGAATTTATGAAGAACACTTAGAACTTGAAGATAGAACTTGAGATAGATCAATTAGATGAAGAAAATTGAAAAATGAAAGTATTTGTAGGTGTTTTTGGTCGTTGGTATATGGATTAGATATAAAGGATGTGTAATTTTGTTTGCATGTAAATAAGTCATGAATGATTACTAATATTTTTGTAATTTTATGAGATATTTCATGCTAGTTGCCAAATGATGGTTCCCACATGTGTTAGGTGACTCACATGGGCTGCTAAGAGCTGATAATTAGAGTGTATATACCAATAGTACATACATCTAAAAGCTGTGTATTGTACAATTACGAATACGGGTGCATACGAGTAGAATTGTTGATGAAACTGAACGAGGATGTAATTGTATGCATTTTTATTAAGTAGAAGTATTTTTATAAGTGTCTTGAAGTCTTTCAAAAGCGTATGAATACATATTAAAACACTACATGTATATACATTTTAACTGAGTTGTTAAGTCATCATTAGTCGTTAGATGTAAATGTTGTTTTGAAACCTTTAGGTTAACGATCTTGTTAAATGTTGTTAACCCATTATTTATTATATCTAAGGAGATGTTAAATTAATACATTATCATGATATTATGATATATTAATATATCTTAGTATGATATATATACAGTTAAATGTTGTTACAACGATAATCGTTACATATATGTCTCGTTTTGAAATCATTAAGTTAGTAGTCTTGTTTTTACATATGTAGTTCATTGTTAATATACTTAATGACAAGTTTACTTATAATTTATCATGATTAAACATAGTGTATCAATATCTTAATATGATTCATATGTATTTAGTAAGACGTTGTTATAACGATAATCGTTATATATATCGTTTCGAGTTTCTTAATTCAATAAACTCAATTTTATGTATATAACTCATTGTTAAAATACCTAATGAGATACTTACTTATCATAATATCATGTTAACTACATATATAATCATATATATGTCATCATATAGTTTTTATAAGTTTTAACGTTCGTGAATCACCGGTCAACTTGGGTGGTCAATTGTCTATATGAAACCTATTTCAATTAATCAAGTCTTAACAAGTTTGATTGCTTAACATGTTGGAAACACTTAATCATGTAAATATCAATTTCATTTAATATATATAAACATGGAAAAGTTCGGGTCACTACAGTACCTACCCGTTAAATAAATTTCGTCCCGAAATTTTAAGCAGTTGGAGGTGTTGACGTATCTTCTGAAAATAAGTGCGGGTATTTCTTCTTCATCTGATCTTCTCGTTCCCAGGTAAACTCGGGTCCTCTACAAGCATTCCATCGAACCATAACTATTGGTATCTTGTTTTGCTTAAGTCTTTTAACCTCACGATCCATTATTTCGACGGGTTCTTCAATGAATTGAAGTTTTTCGTTGATTTGAATTTCGTCTAACGGAATAGTGAGATCTTCTTTAGCAAAACATTTCTTCAAATTCGAGACGTAAAAAGTGTTATGTACAGCTGTGAGTTGTTGGGTTAACTCAAGTCGGTAAGCTACTGGTCCGACACGTTCAATAATCTTGAATGGTCCAATATACCTTGGATTTAGTTTCCCTCGTTTACCAAATCGAACAACGCCTTTCCAAGGTGAAACTTTAAGCATGACCATCTCGCCAATTTCAAATTCTATATCTTTTCTTTTAATGTCAGCGTAGCTCTTTTGTCGACTTTGGGCGGTTTTCAACCGTTGTTGAATTTGGATGATCTTCTCAGTAGTTTCTTGTATAATCTCCGGACCCGTAATCTGTCTATCCCCCACTTCACTCCAACAAATCGGAGACCTGCACTTTCTACCATAAAGTGCTTCAAAAGGCGCCATCTCAATGCTTGAATGGTAGCTGTTGTTGTAGGAAAATTCTGCTAACGGTAGATGTCGATCCCAACTGTTTCCGAAATCAATAACACATGCTCGTAGCATGTCTTCAAGTGTTTGTATCGTCCTTTCGCTCTACCCATCAGTTTGTGGATGATAGGTAGTACTCATGTCTAGACGAGTTCCTAATGCTTGCTGTAATGTCTGCCAGAATCTTGAAATAAATCTGCCATCCCTATCAGAGATAATAGAGATTAGTATTGCATGTCTGGAGACGACTTCTTTCAAATACAGTCGTGCTAACTTCTCCATCTTGTCATCTTCTCTTATTGGCAGGAAGTGTGCTGATTTGGTGAGACGATCAACTATTACCCAAATAGTATCAAAACAACTTGCAGTCCTTGGCAATTTAGTGATAAAATCCATGGTAATGTTTTCCCATTTTCATTCCGGGATTTTGGGTTGTTGAAGTAGACCTGATGGTTTCTGATGCTCCGCTTTGACCTTAGAACACGTCAAACATTCCCCTACGTATTTAGCAACATCGGCTTTCATACCTGGCCACCAAAAATGTTTCTTGAGATCCTTGTACATCTTCCCCGTTCCAGGATGTATTGAGTATCTGGTTTTATGAGCTTCTCTAAGTACCATTTCTCTCATATCTCCAAATTTTGGTACCCAAATTCTTTCAGTCCTATACCGGGTTCCGTCTTCCCGAATATTAAGATGCTTCTCCGATCCTTTGGGTATTTCATTCGTTAAATTTCCCTCTTTTAAAACTCCTTGTTGCGCCTCCTTTATTTGAATAGTAAGATTAGTGTGAATCATTATATTCATAGCTTTTACTCGAATGGGTTCTCTGTCCTTTCTGCTCAAGGCATCGGTTACCACATTTGCCTTCCCCGAGTGGTAACGAATCTCAAAGTCGTAATCATTCAACAATTCAATCCACCTACGCTGCCTCATATTCAGTTATTTCTTATTAAATATGTGTTGAAGACTTTTGTAGTCGGTATATATAATACTTTTGACCCCATATAAGTAGTGCCTCCAAGTTTTTAATGTAAAAACAACCACGCCTAATTCCAAATCATGCGTTGTATAATTCTGTTCGTGAATCTTCAATTGTCTAGACGCATAAGCAATTACTTTCGTTCGTTGCATTAATACACAACCGAGACCTTGTTTTGAGGCATCACAATATATCACAAAATCATCATTCCCTTCAGGTAATGACAATATAGGTGCCGTAGTTAAATTTTTCTTCAATAACTGAAACGTTTTCTCTTGTTCATCCTTCCATTCAAATTTCTTCCCTTTATGCGTTAATGCAGTCAAGGGTTTTGCTATTCTGGAAAAGTCTTGGATGAACCTTCTGTAGTAACCAGCTAGTCCTAAAAACTGGCGTATGTGTTTTGGAGTTTTCGGGGTTTCCCACTTTTCAACGGTTTCAATCTTTGTTCACTATGTGACCGAGGAATTGAACTTCTTCCAACCAAAATGCACACTTTGAAAACTTAGCGTACAATTTTTCTTTTCTCAGCAACTCTAGCACTTTTCTCAAAAGTTTTTCGTGCCCTTGATCATTCTTCGAGTAAATAAGTATGTCATCGATGAAAACAATGACAAACTTGTCAAGATATGGCCCACACATTCGGTTCATGAGGTCCATGAACACAGCTGGTGCGTTAGTCAATCCAAATGGCATAACCATAAACTCGTAATGACCGTAACGCATCCTAAAAGCAGTCTTTGGAATATCATCCTCCTTCACCCGCATTTGATGATATCCAGAATGTAAATCGATCTTCGAATAAATAGACGAGCCTTGTAGTTGATCAAATAAGTCGTCGATTCTCGATAGTGGGTGGCGGTTCTTGATAGTAAGTTTGTTCAACTCTCAGTAGTCGATACACAACCTGAATGTACCATCTTTCTTCTTGAAAAACAAAACAGGAGCTCCTCATGGTGATGTGCTTGGTCGAATGAAACCACGCTCTAATAGTTCCTGTAACTGACTTTGTAATTCTTTCATTTTGCTGGGTGCGAGTCTGTATAGAGCACGAGCTATTGGTGCAGCTCCTGGTACAAGGTCTATTTGAAATTCAACGGATCGATGTGGGGGTAATCCCGGTAATTCTTTCGGAAATACATCGGGAAATTCTTTTACGACGGGAACATCACTGATGTTCTTTTCTTCAGGTTTAACTTCCTCGATGTGTGCTAGAATGACGTAACAACCTTTTCTTATTAGTTTTTGCGCCTTCAAACTACTAATAAGATTTAATTTCGCGTTGTTCTTTTCTCCGTACACCATTAAAGATTTTCCTTTTTCACGCATAATGTGAATCGCATTTTTGTAACAAACGACCTCTGCTCTCACCTTTTTCAACCAGTCCATGCCAATTATTACATCAAAACTCCCTAACTCGATTGGTATTAAATCAATTTTAAACGTTTCATCCCCCAGTTTAATTTCTCTCTCTCGACATATATTATCTGCTGAAATTAATTTACCGTTTGCTAATTCGAGTAAAAATTTACTATCTAAAGGCGTCAATGGGCAACTTAATTTAGCACAAAATTCTCTACTCATATAGCTTCTATCCGCACCCGAATCAAATAAAACATAAGCAGATTTATCGTCAATAAAAAACGTACCCGTAACAAGCTCCGGGTCTTCCTGTGCTTCTGCCGCATTAATATTGAAAACTCTTCCACGGCCTTGCCCATTAGTATTCCCCTGATTCGGGAAATTTCTAATAATGTGGCCCGGTTTTCCACATTTATAACGAACAGCGTTGGTATTACTTGCTCCGACACTATTCGTTTCGGCATTACTTGTTCTGACATTATTTGTTCCTTTAGTTCTGTTAAATTTTGGTCCGTAGATCTCACACTTTATCGCGCTATGACCATTTCTTTTACACCAGTTGCAAAATGTCGTGTAAAACCCCTGATGATTTTCTTCACACCTATGACATGGCTGTTTTTGGTTTTTGTTGCCGTTGTTATTGAGGTTGTTGTTGGGTTTGTTATTGTTGTTAAAACGGTTGTTGTAGTTGTTGTTGTTGTTGGGATGTTTGTTGTAGTTATTGTTAGGATTACAGTTATTGTTGCGATTGTTGTTGCGGTTGTTGGGATAGTTGTTGCGATTGTGGTTGTAATTGTTATTGTTGTTGTACTGGTGACTCTTATCACCGTTTTCCTCCCACTTCCTCTTGAGTTGTTTCGTGTTGGCTTCTTCGACCGCCTGCTCTTTAATTCTTCCCTCAATCTGATTTATGAGTTTATGAGCCATTCGACTTGCCTTCTGTATAGAAGCGGGCCCGTGTGAACTCACATCTTCTTGAATCCTTACTGGTAACCCTTTTACAAACGCGTCGATCTTCTCTTCTTCATCTTCGAATGCTCCCGGACACAATAGGCACAACTCTGTGAATCATTGTTCATATGTGGTAACGTCGAACCCTTGTGTTCGTAACTCTCTAAGTTCTGCCTTAAGTTTATTGACTTCGTTTCTAGGACGGTACTACTCGTTCATCAATTGCTTGAATGCTGACCATGGTAGTGCGTAAGCAGCATTTTGTCCTACCTGTTCAAGATAGGTGTTCCACCACGTTAACACAGTACCTATAAAGGTATGCGTAGCGTACTTAACTTTGTCCTCTTCAGTACACTTACTTATGGCAAACACCGATTCAACTTTCTCGGTCCACCGTTTCAATCCAATTGGTCCTTCGGTTCCATCAAATTCCAAAGGTTTGCAGGCAGTAAATTCTTTGTAGGAGCATCCTACACGATTTCTTGCGCCGTTAGCTGCATTGCTAGATTCAGAGTTATTGTTGGTATGTAGCGCATCCTGTACTGCAGCTATATTTGCAGCAAGAAAGGTACGAAATTCCTCTTCGCTCATATTCATGGTGTGTCGAGTAGTCGGTGCCATTTCCTTCAAAATAGCCAACTGAATCGAGTTAATCATACAGAATATTAAGAGTAGTCAATAGTATTTTGTAGCATAATATGAACTCATTTATAAAAGCTTTTTCTTCATATTAGCATTTTATAAGTTTAAATTCGGGTACTACCTACCCGTTAAGTTCATACTTAGTAGCTAATATACAATTCAACTACTACAATTCCATATGAAAAACTGATTATAATAATATATCACATACAAATATTCTTCAAACTTACAACTTCGCTATATTACATATAACATGAAATATAGTACACTTTGATACAGGACAGTTTTGAAGATAAACCTAGTTAATACGCAAGTTGTTCAGCAAAGGAAATAAAGACACGTAATTCATAAGTCCAGAAATAAGTCATGCATTCTGGTTTTACTAAGACGACTTCCCATCCTTGGTCTTGTGGAAAATAACCGTTATGACCATTGGCTAGGCAGCATGTTGTAATGTCATCAAAAGGACGAGGGTTTCGTAATGTCCAACAGCCCCGTAATAATCTAAAAACCTTGTTTCTCACCCCAACTACTGAATCCGTCACTTGTGGGAAGGTCTTATTTAAAAGCTGCAATCCGATGTTCTTTTTCTCACTTTGGTAAGAAGCGAACATCACTAACCCGTAAGCATAACATGCTTCTTTATGTTGCATGTTAGAAGCTCTTTCTAATTCATGAAATCCTATGTTGGGATTTGTTGAGTCAAAATAAGTTCTTAACCCGTAGCATAAAATTGCATTTGGGTTCCCCGCATTTAATGCTTTAAAGAAAACACGGCGTAACTTACGGTCTCCCCAATGTGATATACCCCACCTATCAAAGGAAAGCCTTTTATAAACTAAGGCATTTCTGGAAAGTCTTTCAAATGTTTGACAAGTTAATTTCGCCATAACTAAATGTGCTGATGAATTCTGACTGACTCTAGACAAGATTTCCTCAATCATATCCTCTGGTAGGTCTTCTAAAATATTCAGTTGTCTACCCTTAACGTCCATTTTGTTTTTAAACTGTAAAATAGACAAGGATTAGATTCGTAAAAGATAATTAACAAACAATACAAGCAAATTTTACATAGAACATAAAAGTACAAGCACACTACAATACATATAATACACAACATGATTACAACCCTCTAATCTGAATCACTGGTTTCTTCTTCTTCGGACTTGGTTCGTTTTTCTAATTTTCTAAGAATATATGGTGTTCCTCTAATACGAGCCGTCATTTTCCACAATAGTTTAGAAAAACCTGGTGGTTTAGAGGTTCCCGGGTCATTGTTACATTTTAGGAAATACGGATGTTGCCGATACATATAAAGTTCATCAGGGTTGTAATTGGGTTTCTCTATTTTATACCTTTTCCCTTATTATTTTCTTTCGCTTTATTAAATTGGGTCGAGGTAATTTCTATAACATCATCGGAATCCTCATCGGGATCCGATTCATCGAAAAATTGGTAATCTTCCCAATATTTTGCTTCCTCGGTTGAAACACCATTGACCATTATTAACTTTGGTCCGTTGGTTGAGGATTTTCTTTTATTTAATCGATTTACTATAGGTATCAATATTTCTTCATCTGGAACCTCTTCTTCTTCTGGTTCCTCCTCTTCCGATTCCTCCTCTTCTGGTTCCTCTTTTTCCGGTTCCTCCTCTTCCGGTTCCTCCTCTTCTGGTTCCTCTTCGGGAATTTGTGAATCTTCCCAAAATATATTCGACTCTTCATTATTATTAGGTGAATCAATGGGATTTGTACTAGAGGTAGACATCTATCACACAATATCAAACACGTTAAGAGTTTAATATATCACATAATATTTACATGTTAATAATATATAGTTTCCAACAAAAAAAAATGTTAAGCAATCGTTTTTGAAGAAAAACACGGTCGAAGTTCAGACTCACTAATGCATCCTAACAAACTCGGTAAGACACACTAATGCAATTTTCTGGTTCTCTAAGACCAATGCTCGGATACCAACTGAAATGTCCCGTTCATATTGATTATAAACGTTCCATATTAATTGATTTTGTCGCGAGGTTTTGACCTCTATATGAGACGTTTTTCAAAGACTGCATTCATTTTTAAAATAACCATAACCTTTATTTTATCGATAAAGGTTTAAAAAGCATTACGTAGATTATCAAGTAATGATAATCTAAAATATACCGTTTACACACGACCATTACATAATGATTTACAATAAGAATATATTACATCAAAAATAAGTTTCTTGAATGCAGTTTTTACATAATATCATACAAGCATGGACTCCAAATCTTGTCCTTATTTTAGTATACAACAGCGGAAGCTCTTAATAATCACCTGAGAATAAACATGCTTAAATCGTCAACAAAAATGTTGGTGAGTTATAGGTTTAACCTATATATTATCAAATCATAATAATAATAGACCACAAGATTTCATATTTCAATATACATCCCATACATAGAGATAAAATTCATTTATATGGTGAACACCTGGTAACCGACATTAACAAGATGCATATAAGAATATCCCCTATCATTCCGGGAAATCCTTCGGACATGATACAAACAAATTCGAAGTACTAAAGTATCCGGTACTTTGGATGGGGTTCGTTAGGCCCAATAGATCTATCTTTAGGATTCGCGTCAATTAGTAGACCGGTTTACTAATTCTTAGGCTACCAAGCAAAAGGGGCATATTTGGCTTCGATCATTCACCCATATAATGTAGTTTCATTTACTTGTGTCTATTTCGTAAAACATTTATAAAACTGCATGTATTCTCATCCCAAAATATTAGATTTTAAAAGTGGGACTATAACTCACTTTCACAGATTTTTACTTCGTCGGGAAGTAAGACTTGGCCACGGGTCGATTCACGAACCTATAATAAATATGTACATATATATCAAAGTATGTTCAAAATATATTTACAACATTTTTAATACATTTTAATGTTTTAAGTTTATTAAGTCAGCTGTCCTCGTTAGTAACCTACAACTAGTTGTCCATAGTTAGATGTACAGAAATAAATCGATATATATTATCTTGAATCAATCCACGACCCAGTGTATACACGTCTCAGGCTAGATCACAACTCAAAGTATATATATTTTTGGAATCAACCTCAACCCTGTATAGCTAACTCCAACATTACTACATATAGAGTGTCTATGGTTGTTCCAAATAATATATATACATGGGTCGATATGATATGTCAAAACATTTGCATACGTGTCTATGGTATCATAATATATTAGAATACATGTATAATACAATATAAGTTAGCTAGGATATGATTTGTATAGAATTGTTACAATATTTCCCGTAGCTACAACAATCAAAAAATATCCAATCTTGTTTTAGCCATAACTTCTTCGTTTTAAATCCGTTTTGAGTGAATTAAATTGCTATGGTTTCATATTGAACTCTATTTTATGAATCTAAACAGAAAAGGTATAGCTTTATAGTCATAAATATAAGTTACAAGTCATTTTTGTAAGAGGTAGTCATTTCAGTCGAAAGAACGACGTCTTGATGACCATTTTGAAAAACATACTTCCACTTTGAGTTTAACCATGATTTTTGGATATAGTTTCATGTTCATAAGAAAAATAATTTTCCCAGAAGAACAACTTTTAAATCAAAGTTTATCATAGTTTTTAATTATCAAACCCAAAACAGCCCGCGGTGTTACTACGACGGCGTTTGTCCGGTTTTACGGTGTTTTTCGTGTTTCCATGTTTTAAATCATTAAGTTAGCATATCATATAGATATAGAGCATGTGTTTAGTTGATTTTATAAGTCAAGTTAGAAGGATTAACTTTTGTTTGCGAACAAGTTTAGAATTAACTAAACTATATTCTAGTGATTTCATGTTTAAACCTTCGAATAAGATAGCTTTATATGTATGAATCGAATGATGTTAAGAACATCATTACTACCTCAAGTTTTGTGGATAAACTTACTGGAAAAGTGACAAATGGATCTAGCTTCAAAGGATCCTTGGATGGCTTGAAAGTTCTTGAAGCAGAATCATGACATGAAAACAAGTTCAAGTAAGATCATCACTCGAAATAAGATTGTTATAGTTATAGAAATTGAACCAAAGTTTGAATATGAGTATTACCTTGTATTAGAAAGATATCTTACTGTAAATAAGAAAGATTTCTTGAGGTTGGATGTTCACTTTACAATATTGGAAGTAAGCTAGCAAACTTGGAAGTATTCTTGATTTTATGAAACTAGAACTTATCGAATTTATGAAGAACACTTAGAACTTGAAGATAGAACTTGAGAGAGATCAATTAGGTAAATAAAATTGAAGAATGAAAGTGTTTGTAGGTGTTTTTGGTCGTTGGTAAATGGATTAGATATAAAGGATGTGCAATTTTGTTTACATGTAAATAAGTCATGAATGATTACTAATATTTTTGTAATTTTATGAGATATTTCATGCTAGTTGCCAAATGATGGTTCCCACATATGTTAGGTGACTCACATGGGCTTCTAAGAGCTGATCATTGGAGTGTATATACCAATAGTACATACATCTAAAAGCTGTGTATTGTACGAGTATGAATACGGGTGCATACGAGTAGAATTGTTGATGAAACTGAACGAGGATGTAATTGTAAGCATTTTTGTTAAGTAGAAGTATTTTGATAAGTGTCCTGAAGTCTTTCAAAAGTGTATGAATACATATTAAAACACTACATGTATATACATTTTAACTGAGTCGTTAAGTCATCGTTAGTCGTTAGATGTAAATGTTGTTTTGAAACATTTAGGTTAACGATCTTGTTAAATGTTGTTAACCCGTTGTTTATTATATATAAAGAGATGTTAAATTAATACATTATCATGATATTATGATATATTAATATATCTTAGTATGATATATATACAGTTAAATATTGTTACAACGATAATCGTTACATATATGTCTCGTTTTGAAATCATTAAGTTAGTAGTCTTGTTTTTACATATGTAGTTCATTGTTAATATACTTAATGACATGTTTACTTATAATTTATCATGATTAAACATAGTATATCAATATCTTAATATGATTCATATGTATTTAGTAAGACGTTGTTATAACAATAATCGTTATATATATCGTTTCGAGTTTCTTAATTCAATAAACTCAATTTTATGTATATAACTCATTGTTAAAATACCTAATGAGATACTTACTTATCATAATATCATGTTAACTATATATATAATCATATATATGTCAACATATTGTAACGACCCGACCAAAACCGTTATTGACGGCGCCGTTAACTTAGGTCCCGTTGCGTGGTCGTAGTCCCTATATGAGACTCGTTTGACCAAAATTATGTCGCATTCATTTGAAAGGTACAAGACTTGCAAGTTTAGTTTACAAAACCGTTCGACAACAAGTCTAAGTTTACAAAAGTCATAAAGTATAAATGAAATAACTTGCGACATAATATAAGTTGAAAAACACAGTTGCTATAAATAGCGTAAGTATGTAAACAAAAGTTTGAATCCAAAAGTGCTATCCCTAGCGTATGTATGTATGTATGCTCGACCCCAAGCAAGAAATCAGAGTGTATGCATGTATGCTCGACTCCAAGCAAGTATGAGTGTACGCGGAAGCATGTATCAAATAACCAAGTATGAACCTGAGAAAACATAGAAGAATCTGTCAACGCAAAAACGTTGGTGAAATCATAGGTTTAAGTAAGTGAGTAAAAGTAAAGTAAGTCGAACCACAAGATTTGCAAAGTTGAAATAATAGTAGTACATTCTAAAAGTTAATATTCACGAGCACCCAATTATCAAAGCTTAACGTTCCGTCCGTTGAATACCCCATCAATTAGTGCTAGAACAACACTGTTCCCGAAAATATATTTCATTCGTAAACGGTAGCGAACCGTTTGAATGAGGGTTTGTCAAACCCATATGGCCATATAACATAAGTTCTCGCTTACACCATCTGATGTAACTAATGATAATCGGATTGAGGATTTTCGTTCTAAACTCGTATGTAGAATGTTTGTTTTCCCGTTCTTGTGTTCACTTAGTTCAAAAGAATCGTTTATGTTTTCTCATCCCAAAAGTAAGTTCAAAAGAGTAAAAAGTGGGACTATGATCTCACCTCGAGTGCACGAGTATAAAGGTACTTCACAAAGTAAACGTGTGCATGAAAGTTGCTTAGCCTTGACCTAAACAAGTAAGTTGTATCAATTAACCGGTTACGACACAAGGTCGAGCGAAATGTGTTCAATTAGTCCTATGGCTCGTTACGACTCGAATAGTATAGCATGTGAATCATGTTGTCAAGTTTCATGCAAGAATCAAGTATAAAAGCATGTTAGAATGATTGTATAAAAGTTTGGTTAAGTTTGACTAAAAGTCAAACTTGGTCAAAGTCAACGAAAAAGTCAACACGTTCGGGTCGGGTCCCAAACTATTTTTCTAAGCTTAGAAGTCATATATGAGCATGTTGGCCAAGTTACATGTTAATCGGAGGTGCGTAGCATAGCAAACATTTTTCGAAATTTGACAAAGTAGGTCAGAACCCAAACACGGCTATTGCCGCGCCGCGGCCAGAGGTGTCGCGCCGCGACATTAGGCGTGGCCTGGTACCTGGCCAGTTTCAAAAGTTCAAGTCTTGATCCAAAATTCAATTTAGCACAAAACGCAAACCGTAAACACTTAGAATACGCATCTTATATCATTGGAAAGCTCTTTTGACAAGGAATACAATTAACTACCTTTCACAAGCAAAAACATCATTTACAATAACCGAAAACTCGTCAATTGATCAAGAAAGGTTTATTTTCAAAGTTTCAAGTTCGTAAAACGTATTTTATGATTCGGGAATCCAATTTACACATACGATATGCCGTTTCGAAGGTAATTAAGCATACATTACAACTAATCACTAACAATTAACATTCCATGGCATTCAAGCATCAAAAGTTCATGTCAAGAACTATCAAACCCTAGTCAAACATCACAAAATCAATATTCATGTTTTTGAAGTTTTCTTAATCAACCTACGCATCAAAACGAAGCTAGTGATACTAGTAACACAATTAAAACATGCACTTTAACAATCTAACAACATTAACTCATCCAAAATCAAGGATTAAGCAAACCCATTTCAAAAACTCAAACTAGTTACTCCAAACCACAAATCGAGCAAACAAAACATATATTCATGTTACACACGAGCCATAGACACTAACTAACACAATTTCAAATCAAAAACACGAATTTAGAGAAATCTAGAGTTTTAGAAATGTTACCCAAACGAGATGAAGTTGGTATCAAATTGTAGAGGATGTAGAGAGGATTCCAAATATGTAATTTGTTTTGAAGTTTGCTTCCAATCCCGAATTTAGATGATGATTCTATGAACTTGGGGTTTGTGTGTGTTCTTGCTAGAGAGAAAGAGAGAGAGATGGAGGGATTGAATGGTGGTGATTGGGGTGGACTAGTTGACCTAGTCAACTAGTTTACCCCGTGTCAATTTTAGTCCCTCGAGTTTAGAAGCGGGTGCGGGATTTAACCGATCGAATATTTTTAAAACGCAAGTTAACGAGAGATGTTATAATTAAATGACGGAATTATTATGACCGTTAGTCAACGGAAACTACGAATTTAAATAATGAAAGGTATTATTTAAAAGAAAAAGACGGTGTTAAAAATAAATTTAACGGAAAAACGCGGGATGTTACATTATCCACACCTCAAAAGAAATTTCGTCCCGAAATTTAGTTGGAAGTAGTAGTTGTTGAATCTTACTCGAGATCTTGCGTTGTAAATTCTACGAATAAGTGAAGGTACGTCCTTGAGTATTTCCACGAATTTTGACGGTCGGGATCATATGTTGTTTTAAGGTTTGGCTTCCATGATTCATGGTTTCAATCGGTCCTCCTAGGAAGTGAGGTTTATCGTCGATAGTGAGTTCATCAAAGGAGATAACAAGTTCTCGTTTCGCAAAACACGTCTTTGAGTTGATACATCGAATGTAGGATAAACGGAGACTCAAAATGAGTCGGAAAATCTAAACGGCTAGCGACGGGTCCAAAACACCCCAAGAATTTAAAGGATCAAAATATCGCGGATTTAGCTTCCTACGTTTTCCCGAAACGGATTGCACCTTTCCAAGGTGCGACTCTTAACGTGACGCGGTTTCCCACGTGGAATTTGAAATGTTTACGTCTAACATCGGCGTAGCTCTTGGTGATTACGAGTCGCGTAGGTTTTTACCTGAATATGAATAAATTTTCTCGGTTGCTCATGAATAACCTCGGCCCCGGTGAATTGATCATCGTTTACTTGGTTCGACAAAGGAGAATGACGTTTCCGGTCACATGTGGTTTCAAAAGGAGTGACGTTAAAACTCGAATGAAAATCATTGTAGTACGAGGATTCGGTTAAAGGAAAATACTTTTCTCAAGTAAATTTGAAGTTAGTAATACAACTCGTATTATTGATTCTAAGGTTTAAATCGTATGTTTGTTCGGTCCGTCGGGTTGCGGATGGTACGCGGTACTCATGTCTAAACGTGGTCCCGAGGCTTTTTGTGAGGCACTCCGAAGTCTAGAAATGAAACGAGGATCTCGGTCCAAAACGGAGTACATTCCGTAAGGTATATTTAGACAAGTTTGTTAGGACAAGTTTCTCAAGAAAATTCGCGTCGCGAAAGATTTATCAGTTTCCAAAAACGTTCGTCGGGACTATTCACCCTTGAGGCGAATACTAGCATAACGTGAAGAGTCTCTCTCCATTGAGAATTTAAAATAAAAGATTTCCTGAACCGGAATTACGAGTGTAAGGCGAGAGAAGTTTCCGCCTCGATGCGAGCATAACGAGTAAATTTTAGTTAGTCAATAAGACTGTGCGAGGACGAGATAGTATACACGTGTAACATACGGTTGAAGTCGAAAGGAATCGGTAATTCATTCGGAAGCATAAATATAATTTGACAATAATTGAAGGTGTGTCCCCGGTATGGTTGTTATAAATATTCTCGGAGTTTTCGGATGTCCAAACCTGAAAAGATGAAGTCATGTACACGGCACATGGTGGTGTTTAGGTTGATCGAGTCTAACCACCATCACGCGTCACTAGAACTTTGGTATGTCTTACCGTAATATAACCACGTTGATCGAGTGTCGTTATATTACGCTAACTCATACCTCCATTCCCACATCACTCTATAGATTCAAGTTCGTGTAATCGTGAAGTTTAAAATAAACAAAGTGTAACGACGTCTCTAACGTGACTCGTATTGAATCGAAAGAATTAGTGCAACTATAAAGAAGCGTTCCCCGAGGGAAGTGTATAAATGATTGTTCACGTCAATGTGGTTCGAGTCAGACAAAAATGTATTCAGGTATGAAAAGAGTAACGAGTCATGATAACGAGTAGCACGCAACCGTAGTGATAAATGTTGATGACGATACTCACCTAGAGTAGTGATGGTAGTAACACCAAAAAGTAGATAGTAAGAATCACCAGTGGGAAACCGATAGTAAGTTGAAACGGTGGCAAATAACAATCCGGGAGACAGAGTTCCCGAACAAGTGTGACTAATGAAGTCGTCGTCATCCATACGTGTACAAATCATGAATTTACGTGTGTTACCAAAAAGTGGCGGAATACGAGTTCGTATGATGAAGGTTGGGTACCATTAAAAAGTTTGCCTAAGAATGATTCAAGTATAATGCACAAGTAGTCAAGTAAGTGCTATCTATAGCAAATGTATGTCAGAATGCAAATGCTAACTATCCGGTTGTAGTCTAGACTCACTAATGCGTCCTAACGACTCTGTTAGACACACTAATGCACATCCTAGTTCCCTACAACCAACGCTCTGATACCACTTGTAACGACCCGACCAAAACCGTTATTGACGGCGCCGTTAACTTAGGTCCCGTTGCGTGGTCGTAGTCCCTATATGAGACTCGTTTGACCAAAATTATGTCGCATTCATTTGAAAGGTACAAGACTTGCAAGTTTAGTTTACAAAACCGTTCGACAACAAGTCTAAGTTTACAAAAGTCATAAAGTATAAATGAAATAACTTGCGACATAATATAAGTTGAAAAACACAGTTGCTATAAATAGCGTAAGTATGTAAACAAAAGTTTGAATCCAAAAGTGCTATCCCTAGCGTATGTATGTATGTATGCTCGACCCCAAGCAAGAAATCAGAGTGTATGCATGTATGCTCGACTCCAAGCAAGTATGAGTGTACGCGGAAGCATGTATCAAATAACCAAGTATGAACCTGAGAAAACATAGAAGAATCTGTCAACGCAAAAACGTTGGTGAAATCATAGGTTTAAGTAAGTGAGTAAAAGTAAAGTAAGTCGAACCACAAGATTTGCAAAGTTGAAATAATAGTAGTACATTCTAAAAGTTAATATTCACGAGCACCCAATTATCAAAGCTTAACGTTCCGTCCGTTGAATACCCCATCAATTAGTGCTAGAACAACACTGTTCCCGAAAATATATTTCATTCATAAACGGTAGCGAACCGTTTGAATGAGGGTTTGTCAAACCCATATGGCCATATAACATAAGTTCTCGCTTACACCATCTGATGTAACTAATGATAATCGGATTGAGGATTTTCGTTCTAAACTCGTATGTAGAATGTTTGTTTTCCCGTTACTTGTGTTCACTTAGTTCAAAAGAATCGTTTATGTTTTCTCATCCCAAAAGTAAGTTCAAAAGAGTAAAAAGTGGGACTATGATCTCACCTCGAGTGCACGAGTATAAAGGTACTTCACAAAGTAAACGTGTGCATGAAAGTTGCTTAGCCTTGACCTAAACAAGTAAGTTGTATCAATTAACCGGTTACGACACAAGGTCGAGCGAAATGTGTTCAATTAGTCCTATGGCTCGTTACGACTCGAATAGTATAGCATGTGAATCATGTTGTCAAGTTTCATGCAAGAATCAAGTATAAAAGCATGTTAGAATGATTGTATAAAAGTTTGGTTAAGTTTGACTAAAAGTCAAACTTGGTCAAAGTCAACGAAAAAGTCAACACGTTCGGGTCGGGTCCCAAACTATTTTTCTAAGCTTAGAAGTCATATATGAGCATGTTGGCCAAGTTACATGTTAATCGGAGGTGCGTAGCATAGCAAACATTTTTCGAAATTTGACAAAGTAGGTAAGAACCCAAACACGGCTATTGCCGCGCCGCGGCCAGAGGTGTCGCGCCGCGACATTAGGCGTGGCCTGGTACCTGGCCAGTTTCAAAAGTTCAAGTCTTGATCCAAAATTCAATTTAGCACAAAACGCAAACCGTAAACACTTAGAATACGCATCTTATATCATTGGAAAGCTCTTTTGACAAGGAATACAATTAACTACCTTTCACAAGCAAAAACATCATTTACAATAACCGAAAACTCGTCAATTGATCAAGAAAGGTTTATTTTCAAAGTTTCAAGTTTGTAAAACGTATTTTATGATTCGGGAATCCAATTTACACATACGATATGCCGTTTCGAAGGTAATTAAGCATACATTACAACTAATCACTAACAATTAACATTCCATGGCATTCAAGCATCAAAAGTTCATGTCAAGAACTATCAGACCCTAGTCAAACATCACAAAATCAATATTCATGTTTTTGAAGTTTTCTTAATCAACCTACGCATCAAAACGAAGCTAGTGATACTAGTAACACAATTAAAACATGCACTTTAACAATCTAACAACATTAACTCATCCAAAATCAAGGATTAAGCAAACCCATTTCAAAAACTCAAACTAGTTACTCCAAACCACAAATCGAGCAAACAAAACATATATTCATGTTACACACGAGCCATAGACACTAACTAACACAATTTCAAATCAAAAACACGAATTTAGAGAAATCTAGAGTTTTAGAAATGTTACCCAAACGAGATGAAGTTGGTATCAAATTGTAGAGGATGTAGAGAGGATTCCAAATATGTAATTTGTTTTGAAGTTTGCTTCCAATCCCGAATTTAGATGATGATTCTATGAACTTGGGGTTTGTGTGTGTTCTTGCTAGAGAGAAAGAGAGAGAGATGGAGGGATTGAATGGTGGTGATTGGGGTGGACTAGTTGACCTAGTCAACTAGTTTGCCCCGTGTCAATTTTAGTCCCTCGAGTTTAGAAGCGGGTGCGGGATTTAACCGATCGAATATTTTTAAAACGCAAGTTAACGAGAGATGTTATAATTAAATGACGGAATTATTATGACCGTTAGTCAACAGAAACTACGAATTTAAATAACGAAAGGTATTATTTAAAAGAAAAAGACGGTGTTAAAAATAAATTTAACGGAAAAACGCGGGATGTTACACATATAGTTTTTACAAGTTTTAACGTTCGTGAATCACCGGTCAACTTGGGTGGTCAATTGTCTATATGAAACATATTTCAATTAATCAAGTCTTAACAAGTTTGATTGCTTAACATGTTGAAAACACTTAATCATGTAAATATCAATTTCATTTAATATATATAAACATGGAAAATTTCGAGTCACTACACAAATGAGGTTTAAGATGAACTCAAGTGGCAAACTTGAAGAAATGTTTAGTTTCATATGTTATAATCAATATTTTAATTCATTTTAATTATCCAATGTTATTAGTCCACAGTCGATAGTCCACAGTTAATAGTCCAATAATTCATATATAGTATAATTTATAATATTCGAATTAATTAATACGTATCGTGACCCGTGTACATGTCTCAGACTCGATCACAACTCAAAGTATATATATTATTGTAGAATCAACCTCAACCCTGTATAGCTAACTCCAGCATTACTGCATATAGAGTGTTTATGGTTATTCCAAATAATATATATAGATGCGTCGATATGATATGTCAAAACCTTGTATACGTGTCCTGATATTTAAAGTGCGTAAAATAAATAATAGAAATTAAATGACGATAAATAAAATTGCGAGAATATAAATTGCGATAAATAAAATGTAATCAGTCAGCTAGGAAAAGTTAGCTAGGAACAGTTAGCGTGGTTTCTTAACAAAATTTTTCATAGTTAATTTATTTGTTTCTAACAAATTTTATTTTGTCCCATGTTTTCTTCATTATGCCACTTGTTGGATTCTGATAGGTCAAAATCCAAATATAAAATTGAATGAAAATGGTTATTCTGCGGTGAACGGATTCGTATCTTTGTAGATGTAAGTAAGATAGTGAATGAATGTTGAATCAGATTTGAAGAATGTACAGTGTAACTTATTAATGTGAAATTTAAATATTCCTCGGGTATTACCTACCCGTTAAAATATTTTCACCATTAACAGTTTGTACAAAAGAATTTTTAATTACAATCCTTATGAAAATATACTTTCATATATATATTTTCTTCAGATGTAATATACATTTAATGAGTTAATATGATATTAATCTCATTTGGTTTACCGTTAGAACAAGAATATATAATCTCTAAAATATTAGAGATTACATAATCGCCATGTCAAACGAAGATAAATGATGTAGAACGTCATGTAGAACGATGATTATACTCGACGTACAGAATGAGATGTTGAGGCATGTGATGTTGAAACTTGGGTTGTTGATGGTACTATTGGTTCCGGTGATGTTGCTGAAGCTGGTAAGTTTTGCACCATGTTTTCTAAATTGATTACTTGAGCGCGAAGCTCGTTGACTTCTTCCATTATTCCGGGATGATTGTCGGTCGGAACGAACGGATGAATAAGGTTTAGAATTTTTGATAGAATATAATCGTGACGAGATACTCTGAAAATGAGAGAGAAAATGGTGTCTCGAACAGGTTCGCCGGTAAGTGCTTCAGGTTCATCGTCAAGAGGACAATATGGCGGATGAAAGGAATCGCTTCTACTTATCTCCAATGAGTAAGTAGACTACGAACTCATCAGATGAATTGGGGATGGTTGATTGGTTAATTCATTCTGGTGACGCTGCTTTCGGAGCCTAGGTGAACATCCATGTCGGAATAGCTGTCGGGTTCTGAAGAACTTGAACTAGTGACGAGTTCCATTTCATACGAATGAGTAAAGGATTTTTCGATATAAAAAATGATTTTCGGCTATCGGATGGTATTCTATTTATATAGAATATCTATATATATAGAACAAAAGATTTCGTAGATTACGGATGAATTCACGGAATATACTAGGCAAAGTTTACAGTAACAGATACTCTAAGATATGAATTAGCTGATACGCTAAGATATGAATTTTGTCTATACACTATTCATGCAATTAATGCAGTAAGATGTGTCTAGACTAAGAATGATAAGCAAGTGATTCCCTAAGAATGATAAGCAGGTAATTTCCTAAGGATGATAAGCAGATAATTTCTGACTAGAAATGATAAGCAAAACTTTTGACATGCAGACACGGTTTCATTAATGCATCCTAACAACTACTAGTTAGACACACTAATGCAAGACCAGGTTCGCTAAGACCACCGCTCTGATACCACCTGTAATATATAGTGGGGACAACCATCATCCCACCCAGTGCCTTCCCAGCTAACCGCCTGGTGACCACTGAGTGTACCTCAGATACTGATTTTAGGGCCTGCCTCTCGACTACTGCCAACTCTCGTAAGGGATCGCAAGGAGTAAGAGCCAATGCTTCGTCACAGGTAACACTGTGAGAACCTCCTTTACAACTAACCCGCCACATATGGATGGCGTTATACCATCTCTGATACCACCTGTAGTGACCCGTCCTATTCCATAAGGACGAATAGATTACATTTGGTTACATCGCGAGGTACTTGACCTCTATATGATACATTTTACAAACATTGAATTCGTTTTTAAAAGACAAACTTTCATTTCATCGAAAGTTGACGGCATGCATACCATTTCATAATATATCCAACTATAATCGACCTGGTAATAATCTTGATGAACTCAACGACTCGAATGCAACGTCTTTTGAAATATGTCATGAATGACTCCAAGTAATATCTTTAAAATGAACAAATGCACAACGGAAGATTTTTTTAATACCTGAGAATAAACATGCTTTCAAGTGTCAACCAAAAGGTTGGTGAGTTCAATAGTTTATCATAATCGATCATTTCTATAATTTTAATAGACCACAAGATTTCATTTATTTAATAATCATACACTCGCAAGTGTTTAAAAATTCATTCGTATGGATTGAACACCTGGTAACCGATATTAACAAAATGCATCTAGAATATCCTCATATATAAATATCGAAGTACTAAAGCAGTTCAAATTCTCTGACTGGGGCTTGTCAATGGCCCATAGATCTATCTTTAGGATTCGCGTCAATTGGTGGCAATTATAATAAACACCAATTTTTAGGCTACCAAGTTCAACAAGGGCGATATCCGGTATAACAATTCAACCATAGAATGTAGTTTCGATTACTTGTGTCTATTTTGTAAAATATTTATAAAAGCAGCGCATGTATTCTCAGTCCCAAAAATATATATTGCAAAAGCATTTAAAAAGGGAGCAAATGAAACTCACAATACTGTATTTTTTAGTAAAAATACATATAACGGTATTGAACAACTGAACAATGCAGGGTTGACCTCGGATTCACTAACCTAAATCATCCATATATGTATTAAAACATATACTTGTGATCGAATAAATACATATATATAAATTTATTAATTATATCCTTTTTATATTAATAACATATATATGTTTCTTATATATTCATTTTGTATATGAAAATATTGATTTTAGTTATGTTATATGTATTAAATATAACAAATAATATATATATATATATATATATATATATATATATATATATATATATATATATATATATATATATTATTTGTTTGTTACTAATAGTAATTATAATGATACAAAAGTTATATTACCATTGATAAAAATAATAATAACAATAATAATACTTGATATTACTAAACAAAGTAATAATGTTAATAATAATTATATTAATAATAAATATAGTAATATCAATAATAATACTTGTAAAAATATCAATTTTTCTGTTACCGATAGTTATGATTATAATAATAATAATAATTATAATCATGATAGTAATTATAATATATCTATATATTTTAGTTATAATGATAATAATAATGATACTTCGTTTAAAAGTTCATAACCATGATTATTCTTATATCATAATTATTTTCATGTTCAATTTCGAGTTCAAATTATATCCTATGATATGATTATTGATCATCTTTTTATGAAAAGCATCTTCGTAACACATCTATTAACCTTACATTCATGTTCTAAATCTTACACATTTTATAATCTTTTATGACATGACACATAGTTTTTAATTATATTCGTAACCATTTCCTAATATTTATAATAGTAGTAATAATAACCTTAACATTAATATTAATGATGATAGTAATTATAATAATAATACTTATGATAATAATTTTTAGTAATAACAATAATAATAATATCATCATTGTAATTATAATTACGATAATAATCATAAATGGTAATTACTACTTTTATTAAAAAAAAATAATACTAATAACTATAATACTAGTAACAATATTAATAATAATAATAACAATAATAATAATAATAATAATAATAATAATAATAATAATAATAATAATAATAATAATAATAATAATAATAATAATAATAATAATAATAATAATAATGAAATTGAAAATTTAAAAGTGTATACCCTCTTTTAAAGCTTTTCCAAAAATATTTGACCATGACGGGACTCGAACCCGTGACCACTCGCCCACTCGCAACACCCTCTACCATTCATCCAATCATGTTTTTCTGAATTTCTATCTCCCTTTATAACTTAAATCGTTTCTTTTTCTATTATCCTTCCCCTTCACCAAAGAACTAGTCGACCAAAATAATCATTTTCATCAGACGAATTTCTAATCAAGATTCAATCCATGAAATTGGTTTATAAATAACCTGACTTCCATACATTTGTTAAATTCAACAATAAAAAAAATTAAACAGAAAGACAGCATACACTGTTCGTCGTGATATATAAAAAAAAATTTGATTTTTGAAATACAAAACGTTTTACAAAATTGTTACAACATAAAGTAAGTTTCAACTGATCCATAATAACTTTTTAAACATTAATTTCGATAGAAACTATCTGTAACATTTCAATTTGATTGATGAACACTGGTTTGACTTTTAGAAAAATAAAGTTTGACTTCGAAATTAGAACTCAATTTGAAGAATTAGAGTTTGAAACCTTGCAGAAAGATTCATTAATGGATTCCTAAACTATTTGCATTTTTAGATTTTGACAAAAATTTTGAATTCGCGTTTTGACTGAAAAAGTAAGCGTACAGAGGTGTTCAAGGGGTTCTTGGATTTTTGGGTTTGATTTTCTTTAGCAGACACTAATGATACAATATAATATGTATGTAAAAGTGATAGTAATGTTCTTCATCGACTATCTAGTACAGAAATATGATGAAATCGAATTTGTAGTGTTGTGATGGTGGTCGACAAGATTATACAGGAAACAAGGAAATTGCAGAAATAATAAAAAGAAACGATTGTGATGGGTACAAAATTGGATTCAGTATTTGTTTAATATCTATCTATTTACTTTTAACTGGAATTATAAAATCAGATGTTGATTTTTATTGAATGATGCACGTTTTTATATTTTATTTATAAGATTAATAATTATTGATAAACTTAAATAATAATAACAATACAATTAATAATATTATAAATAATAAAAATACTAATAATAATGATAGAAATAATAATAATATTAATTATCAGAGTAATGCTAATAGTAAGAATGATATCAATTTTAAGGATACTTATTACTAATATAAATAACAAGAATAAAGATATTTAATTATAATAAAGTTAATAATAATATTAATACTGATAATAATAACATTAATGATAATAACTTGTATTGTTTTATAATAATAATCATAAGGATAACTATAGTAATAATAATTGTTAATGATAAAGTAATAATAATCTTATTATAACAACTATATTTTTATTTATATAATATTAATTATGTAATATCATGTAATATATTATATAGTAACTTTTTATTGATTCTTTATTATTTACTTTTATATATATTATGATATGTATAATAATTATACATAGATCTCATATGTCTTTATATATAGACTCTTTTTAAATTGTTCATAATTATTTTGTATCTTATTTTACATGTCTAATTCTATTGTTTAAATTATATTTTATAATTTCAAATTACTACATATTTTTACATATATATATATATATATATATATATATATATATATATATATATATATATATATATATACATATTTATTTACAAACAATTGATCGTGAATCGTCGGATATGGTCGAAGGTTAAATGAATCCATGAAAATAGTTCACAAATTTTGAGACTTAACAGTACAGACTTTTGCTTATTGTGTCGAAATCATATAAAGATTAAGTTTAAATTTAGTCGGAAATTTCCGGGTCGTCACATATTATATCGAAAAACCATTTCGTTTAAGAAGCAAAAATCATATCTAAATCATAACAGGGTTTTCAAGTTTTTAAAATTACCGTCTGCTGGTGAAGCGTAAGATAAAGTTCAATGGTTATTATAAACGTATGAAATCGTCTTAATGTAAAATGTCAAAATGGGTTTATCTAATCGACGAACCTTATCCTAATTATTTATTCTATATGATCAATCATTATGAAAACTAAACAATTAACTTATCAAAAAGACACGAGGAAAATGTTGTAACATATGAATTGAAAATCAAACAGGAATCTCCACTAACCCTTGTTAAGTTACTTTTGTTCTTACATGTAAATCACTTTACCAATTATTCCGACTACCGTTAAAAAGGAAAGGTTTCTTAAATCAAAGTGGACCTCTCAACAAAGACTCGTAATCATACAGTGTATCTGATAAATCAATCATTTGATATTATCTTCTAATTCCACCGATAAACATATTGAAACAAATACGCTCATGTAAAGTATTATACGTTTAATACTTTGTTAATATTTTTAAGTTATAATATATATATACATATACATATATAATCATATCCGTTCATTTAATGGTTCGTGAATCGTTGGAATTTGGTCGAGGTTAAATGAGAGTATGAACACAGTTTAAAATTCTTGAGATTTAACTTAACAAATTTTGTTTATCGTGTCGGAAACATATAAAGATCAAAGTTTAAATTTGGTCAGAAATTTCCGGGTTGTCACACATAACCTCCATAGCTATAACCCATAATTTCCTTAGCTTTAACCCGCTCGGAAATCAGTTTTGAAAATGACTTGATCATAACCTCGTCGTAGTATTTTATGTATAATACTAATACTACTACTACTAATAATAATAATAATAATAATAATAATAATAATAATAATAATAATAATAATAATAATAATAATAATAATAATAATAATAATAAGATTAATAATATTAATCTTAATTATAATAATAATAATAATAATAATAATAATAATAATAATAATAATAATAATAATAATAATAATAATAATAATAATAATAATAATAATAATATAATAATAATAAATAATATTTACGGAGGAATGAAGGAATGAAAAAAATGAATCAGAATGAACCAGACTCGAACGAATTTATACACCTTTCCTGAAACCGACACTCAAGCGATCGCATGAGTGTCCCTTGTATTTACCATGCGATCGCATGGGTATAAAATCCAGCTCATGTTCGTTTTATCGTGTAGCTTATCGACATATTAATATAATTATATTTATAATATATAATTTATATTAATTATATATATATTACATTATATTCTCGTGCATAGGTGACTTGTAATTTTAGTTTCGATTACTTGTACGTTGTCACTTGACTTGTGTCCCGGTTGCGGATTTTCGAACGTTACTTCGTATGTTTTAATAACTTGTACTTTATGTTTCGCGACGTGTACCTTTGTCAAAATATAGACTTCCATTGCCAATAACTATGTTACCCAAAGTGTATCTTGTACGTTCGAGTGTTTTGGTCATATGCGTCTATAAATTAACGTCTTAATATATAATAATATTATTTTAAATCAAAACGTTTTATATCTAAGTTAATATTATATTTTATAACATTTGTAAAATATACATACATTTTCATTTTGAAATAGTGTTTTACTGTATCAAAATGATTTTTAATGTAGCAAATAGTGGTTTTCGAAAATACTGTAGCTTTTCGGGTACTGTAGCAATTCGAAAATACTGTAGCAAATTAGTGTTTTACTTGTTCATCTTAAACGTTTTAGTTAACTTATCTAAATATCAATCGAATCAATAAACGAATGTTACTATCGTTTAATAAATAACTTGGAATTATATATATGTATATATCTTTATTTAATATACATAAATCAGTTTTTAAATACACATTGCAAGTTATTTATAATTAATTTTAATAATTAAAATTAATATTCTAATTTATTGTATATATATATATATATATATTTATATATATATATATATATATATCTATTTACAAATAGATGTTCGTGAATCGTCGGTCAATAGTCAAAGGTTAACTGAATATATAACATTAGTTCAAAAATTTTAAGAATCAATGTTACAGACTTTGCTTATCTTGTCGAAATCATATAAAGATTATGTTTTAAATTTGGTCGGAATTTCCGGGTCGTCACAGTCGTCAACCTAAGTTAAAGTCACTAGGTCAGTATGTTATCCCCATAAGTTTAAAAGTGCATTAATTAAGTTTAAGTGTCATCATCATTCATCAAAGCTAAGGTAAGTTTAACAAGAATAGAGATCAAAACAAAAGGCTGACTTTGGACAGTTGTTACGACCTCTATACAAATCGAAAAGATGCATAGTCAGTGGACAAGGCTCCGTATGTGAGTCCTCTAACCACTGACCAATTTTCAGAACCTAACTCGTCTTCGTTTAACTGTGGTGACGGTTCAAGTGCGAGTAGGTCAGAAATTTCAGCATAACGTTACAAAGGCGTAGTGACTTTCAGAAGTCTATAAATCCTAAACCGTATATCGGATTTAGGCGAGGCCTAAACGAAAAGTCATCTACTCGAAACGAACTATCTGAAAATCATCTTTCCAGAAGCTAGAGAGTCTTATCAAACCCCGAAAAACAGTAAACAATTGCTCTGGTGGGATTCTTGGTGCTTGATGCTCATCACGGTTCTCATCCTTGATGCGTGTAAGCTTCAAGTGTACAACTCTTTGATGTTTTAGCATCACTTTGACCAAGTTTCAACCATAAACACACAACTAAGAGCAAAAGCTATCATTCTACAAGTTTTGAACATCAAGGTTGCCTCCTTATTGCATAAACCCAATAAAGCTTCAACCTTTGTTCTTTTTACACAAGTTTATGCATCTTCATCATATGAGATGATGAAGACTTAATCTTTATCATCACAACAATCACAAAAAGGTTTCAAGTAAGTGAGATCTACAATAATAACTTAGATCTCAAGTATTAATAAAACCCTAAGCTAGAAAGCTTGGATCTTTACAAGATTAATGAGACCATAAGCTATAAAGCTAAGATCTAATGAAAGTAATGAGACCATAAGCTAAAAAGCTAAGATCTTTAACAAAATAATGAAATCCTAAGCTAGAAAGCTTGGATCTTTAATGTTCTTGAAGATCCTTAAAGCAAAAGGCTAGATCTTCAAGTTACATGAAGATCATAAACACAAGTTTTGATCTTTATAACAAATAAAAGAATCATAAGCTAGAAAACCTAGATCTAACAAGTAAATGAAGATTCAAAGCTAGAAAGCTTGAATCTCTCATGTTCTTGAAGGATTCAAACCCAAGTTTGAATCTACAAGACATAACAAGATCAAAAGCTAAAAAGCTAGATCCTTGCATGATGATGATGATGTCGACATTTAGAAGAGAAGAAGAAGAAGAAGAAAATTTAAAAATTACACATTTTATAGTGAGAAAGACTAGAGAGAGAATTAGAGAGTAAGTGTGTGTAATTTGTGAATGAGATCAAGTGTAAAATGGGTGAGGTTTGAGTGGTATTTATAGTGAGTGAGGGTGGTGTGTTCATGGGGTTTAGGGGGGACAAGGGGGAGACAACGTTTGCTTTTTGGTTAATGGTTGTCTAAAGTTGGTGCTTATGTTGGGATCTCATGCAACAATTGTGATTATGGTTATCAAATATGCTAGTATGTTCCCTCTAATAAATGAGTTTTTGTCTTGCATTTATATGGGTCATAAACTTATTAAAGTTGGGCTAATTAAATAGTCCATTAGCTAGAGTAGGGTGGGCTAAAGTCCAACAAGGTAGAAAGTCCAACAAGACTAACTAGTGTGCTCTAGTAAATTACTAAGCGTAATTAAGCATCCAAAAACCCAAGTAATTGTTATTATAAAATAACAATTAGTATTACGCAGTCATAATATTCCGATCATGACCAAAGTTAAACGTGTACCAAGTACATAACTCGTTTCAAACATCAAGTGACACCAACAGTCGTAAAAGCATTCGGGGATCAAGTTAAGTGATTACACACTTAATAGCACGTTGTAAGATATTAATGAAAGTAATTAATCATTAAATAAGATCCCAGAGCATAAACTAGCTCAGTACGCACATATACGCAATTTCGTGAAAGCACAAAGCACAAAAGCAAGTCGAAAAAGTCGGGTCGTTACATTACCAACTGTTAAAGAAAATTTCGTCCCGAAATTTTGAGGAGTGACCAACAATGGTACCGTATTCGAATAAGAAGGAGCGTATCAAAGTTTCGAGAGTCTCGTGGGCTCAGAAGTGAACTATTTATCTTAAAAGGTACTTGGGCGTATGAAAGTAAGAATAGGTATATGCCATTAATTAAGTCTCTTGTCCTAAGAGATCAACAGTTAGGTTTCGTTTCTTGCTAACACGAATATGTCATCCGAATATATACCCACAAAAGGAAAGATGATGTCTTTAGCCTTACAAGAATCTTCAGTAGGCTGGATATATGAAATGCATCATGAATGTTACCAAACTCATCTAAAACATCGAACGCTTATGTCGCAATACCAAGCTGACTGGTAGAATGGAAAACATGGTGATCACAACCATGCAATTTGATGTCTGGATTGTGTTAGCCATGGATTTTACTAACCCCTGGATTTCGGAAGGAGACCATAGGCATAAAGAACCCGATATTTAAGAACGTTTCATTTGACTAAATGAATTGAAATTTTAGCTGAAAGTGACTAATCGGACTTATATGCAATGCAAGCCTTAATTATTTATAGTGTCTTCAAGACAGTCTGAACGAACAATGAAGGATATCACCCAGTTTACCATACTACAGGTGAACTTATCCTTGGATGGAATGAAAACACAGTTCCATAATGTAAATTTATCCTTTCAGTTACATGTTGAAGTTAGGGTTAACATTAACTAGAACAACATATAGTTGTAACCAACGAAGGAAGGAATATGTACAGTAACCACATCAGTGTCGTAGATGTTTTAAGCAGTCCCCTTCCAAGAGGATAACAAGATTCGTAGATTCTTAAAGTATCTTATATTACATTTTTGAAAGAAAATCGCACGAAAGGTATGGTCTTTGAACGAGAGTGAACTCTTCGAGCTGTTTGTTCTGAATTTATCCTTATACTTAAGGGGATGCGCGGATGAGAAGATATATGAACCCTAGGTCATAAAGAATGGTTTTCTCCGAGTGAAAAGAATCTCAAAAATGATTCTTGTACCTCAACATACTGATTCATAGAGATGATGTTTATGAGGGTGTTGCGTTTAGTCATGAAATATTGAGAGTAGAAACCCGCCTAGTGCCTTTTCTACGATAGGGTGACCACTGAGTGTTTCCCAGAAAACTGATTTATCGTCTCACATTTTTGCCAAGTCTAACCTTAAAAGGAATATTTTACGAGCGCAAAGACTTCCTAACAAATTTTATAAATCTGCCATCCAAAGTGTCTCAAGAGTTTTTAATAAAGATCTTAATAGTAAGCTTTATCCCTAGCGGAGGGCAAGAAGAAGTGTGATCCACACATGGTGTAGTCCAATACGAAAACTTTTAATAAATTCAACCAAGGAAGTTTCGAAAAACCTTTAAACGTTTGATGTGACAACATAAACGGAACGAAGTTCTTAGTAAATTTTGAAGTATGTACAACGTGTACCATTTTGCACAAAACTATTTGACTTAAGTTAAACAGCTCACTAAAGGAGCGATCTTTAAATAATTTGAAGGTATATCTTAGTATGTATCAACCAAAATAAGTAAAGGTAAATTTATTAACTTAAATATATACATACATATATGATTTTATAAATCGCATAAGTGACAGGATAATTTTATTATTTTCATTTGTCCATAAATCTCGTGAGAACGCACAAATAAACAACGTGCAAAATTTTTGATAAACATAGTTTTTCGTATTTCAAAGGTTACGAGTTGAAAAAGATTGAGTGAAAAATCTTTGAATCATCGGTTGACATGTTACTAGGTAATGAAAACTAATGAATTAATTATATTTTTGATAATTATCAGGACACAAGTCTTTAGGCCAAAAATGTTCACGTGCGAAGTCGTTGCTAAAAAGTGAGGTATGAAGGATAGAGCATGAGGATGAGAAGTTAATCGCTTCTTAATTTTGCAAAATGCCAGACAGGTTATGACTAATATTGAAGTTGGAATACTGATGGTGTTAATATCACTAAATGGGAATTCTCCTGGAATAAGTCAGGACTTCGAGTTATGTAAGAAAGAGCATCGTTCCAACAGGTGTGGCAAATAAGATCTTTAGGGTAACGCAATAACTTTGAATGGTTTAAGTGTTAGTGGATGCCCAAAGGTTCTGCATGGCATGGTAGTAAGTGCCTTCATCATATACACATACACACACATGAATCTTTCAATTTCGACGGTTGTAAGTCTTCATGATGACTTGGATACGAATAAGCAACGAAAAATTTTATATAATAAACAACGAAAATTTTATAAAAATTGTTTAAGGTGACAATATAAGAAAAGAAACGAAGTTCTTAGCAAACTAGAGTTATGTACAACACGTACCATTCAAGGTAAAATATCTTTTGAATAAAAGATTTGATTCGTAAAAGTGAAAGTAGAATTTCATATGTATTAGTCAAAAAGAAGTAATTATTTACTTTATTTTATATAACGTATACGATTTCAAAAATTTGCACAAATGGCAAATAAAATAAATTTATTTTTATTAAGCTTTGAGAGGATCGCACAGTAAAATAGTGTAAGTAAAATTTTGGCAAACAAAATTTTCATATTTCGGAGGTTACAAATTGGAAAAAGATTGATGAGAATCGAGTATAAGACTTTTGAAAATCTCGGGTGATATTTGAGCAAAAATGTTACGAGGTAATGAAAACTGTTGAATTTAAATGTGGTTTGACTATTAGTAGGGCATAAGTCCTTTGACCAAAAATGCTTAAGTGTGAAGTTGTTGCTTATAAGTGAGATACGAATGGGAGAGTATGAGGATGAGAATTAACCACTCATTGATTTTGGAAAATTTCGAACTGGTATGACTAATATTGACGTAAGAAGGAAAATGTTGTGATTATCATCAAATAGGAAATCTCTCGGAATAAGTTAGGATTTAGAGTCGCGTAAGAATGAGTATCAAATCAGATTCTTGGGTAGTCCTTAATATAGAATTTGAATCGCTGAAGTGACGGAATACAATTTCCTTTATGTATCGTTGTGCAAGTTTGTCAATTGTATCGGTTTCTTTCATGGCTAGAAGATGAGCAGATTTTAGTGAGATGGTCAACAATAACCCAGATAGTGTCCTAACCGCCTTACCGTCTTCGGTAGCTTAGTGATGAAATCCATTGTTATTCCTTCCCATTTCCATTGTGGGATTTCGAGTGGTTGTCTTGCAACTAATAAGGTTCAGTTTCGGGCTACTTCTCTCCCCGTAATAGTTCACCATCCTCGCGAGGTATACGAATAATCTTCTTACTATAAATAACTTTCGCTTTCATCCTTGAAAGCCAGTTCGTTCCAACTATTTTATCAAGCTTCCTAACTTGATGAGTAAATCCTAAAGTCCATTCCAGCCATTACATCAAGCTTCCTAACTTGATGAGTATTAGGTTAATTTTAAGGTTTATTCCAACCAAATCTTATTATACTATCGTGAAAAGTTCTATAAATCTTCTCAAATAACATCTGCTTGTACGTAGGTAGCTAATCCTTTCCAACTACTACATTAAAACTTCCAAGTTTTGTTGACATGAGGTCATCTCCAAATAACCTACCTGTTAATTTTAAGGTACTACCTTAAATTATTCATCTATCTCTGTCAGCTGACCATTAGTTTTCCCTATAGAATACTTAACTCTCATGGTTGTTAATGGCTTATTAATCATAACACTAAGGTTCTTAGATATAAGGTTTCTATCGCTCTAGTATTAAATAACTTCGAGGCAATAAAACATTGTGACGAAACGTTCCCTAACTAAAATCAGAATTCAGGCGAGTCTCCATAGTTGAGATAACGATTGCTCTACGTAAGTAAGTCCAAAGTTTTTCCTATCTGAGACCTTTTTCCTTAAGTATCCAGGGTGTCTATATCTATAACATATTTTCGGATTTTCTGTAATCAAGGCTCTTCTTGTATAGTATCTGGGCTACGTGGTTATTCTTTCTCTACCTCTAACAGACTATAATGCGTATACTCAAGTGGTTCCTACTAAAATTTTCTTTGAATCACTTCATATTCATTATATAGTAACATTGGAACTTCTGCATGATTTACTTCAATATAACCACACTGGCCTGGCGTCATTATATTGTACTAAATCGTGCGTTCATTCCAATATCATTCCATATGGTCAATGTAACGTGATCACTTCAAGTTCTACTCAATTTCATCTAACGGTGCTTTATCTATGCTATCTCAAAACAAAATCTACGTAATTAATCTCACAGTTTCTCGGTGTGGGTGCGTAGGTTCCGTAGGTCATGCATCAATGCCTAAATGTCTCGAAATTTCTTCAAAATGTTCGGGTTCAGGTAATGTCGTTAGGTTCCTTTCTAGAAATTCAATCTGAGTCTCGCGTCGAGTTGTACGTGTAGTAAGTAAGAATACAATATGTCTTGAGGTGACTCCCAAGTCCTTGGGTATGGCTGTGCATCAGTGGAAGACACTATGACTTTGTGAAAGGAGATGCCTTCCCGACTTCTCCGATGCGTAAGAGTGTTACGGACCTAAGTCCAGAAGTGTCATTAGATCGTCGAGTAGTGGTGAAGAATGAAAGAGATAAGTGACGGTCATGAAAGCGTACGGGATACGAGCCAACTCGCGGAGGCTGGACAATCTTTTGATGTTCATACGTTGTACGTGGCTAATTAGGGTGAGCTCGGGGTGCGGTTACTCTGACAAGTCCTCACATATCTCCTCCTCCGGGGATCAACTTTAGTGAGCGTGTAATCCGAGGGGTACTCCTCCTAGATCGCATGAAGTAATGTCTCGATCTCTGGAACGGTGGAACGGTATTAACAGGTGGATTACGATACTAGTCCTTAGGGTTAGACGAGTGGGAAAAGGGTTCAGAAAAACATTTGAACTAGGTAGGATAAATTCTCCAAGTCGGTACAGTGAAAAGCAGACGGGTAGCAAGCACGTAATCAGGCATAGTAACTACAGCAGCCTAGAGCGTCTACAACAGTACATAGCATGGCAGTAATAGCAGTATCAACAGAAGTATCATGCAAAAAGCAGATAGTAGCATGCAGTAGCGAGAATAAGCAGCAGCATACAGTAAGTTCACATAGCAGTGGAAGTAGGCAGTAGCATGCAACAAGTTCATATAGCAGTAAAAGTAAGCATGCAGTAGTAGTAAGCAATAACATGCAGTAATATAATACAGTAGCATGCAGCTATTCCGCAGAAACAGGTAAACAAGCAAGTTGTAGATTAGTCCTATTAGTGAATCCTACTCGGCCTGGTCTAGACTCACTAATGCAACCTAATTCCCTACAACAAATGCTCTGATACCAAATGTGACGCCCCGTACAAAACCATCGTGTACGGTTCATCAACAACAGGATCATTACAAGGTCAAACACTATATGCTGTTTGAATACCAGTTTTGCATTCATAAAAAGATAGCGTTTTACAAAAGATAATGTGCTTCCTACGAATAGAAGCATTAACATAAGTATGTGACCCAAAGGTCGTTACAAAGCCATTGTTTGAAAATAACGTAAGTTACGAATGCAAAATAAAAGTTCCATGATTGAGACATCTCTAAGTAATGCAGCGAAAGTCTAACACAGTAAGTTTGTAACATCAAGTCTAACACCAAGACAGCAAGTCTAACAGCGAAAGCAACAACGTCTAAGCACCTAAGAAATACACGCTTAAAAAGTCAACACGAATGTTGGTGAGCTATAGTTTGTTTGTAATCAGTAAAGTAATGTAGACCACGAGATTTCAGTGCTTCAACCAACAGTTTAAATCAGTATGAAAAGTATATGCTTAACCGTGGGCACCCAGTAACTAGACTTAACGTATGTATATCACCCCCTAAAAGTGCACTTGGCGAGTGCGCTTGTCCTCGAAGTATTAAACACCCGTTGTCTGCTAGCGCGACTAGCCCGAGTGGGATTGTCAAACCCTATGGATCCATATCTACGATTCGCGTTCACGGTTCAGAAACCAATGATTAAACGTTACCGAGCTAAGGGGAATCTTTGTGCCGTTTTGTAACCCACACATATATAAAGTTTAAGTACTCGTGTCTAGTATGTAAAACGTAAAAAGCGCATGTATTCTCAGTCCCAAAAACAGTAAAAGTACTAAAGGGATGCTATAACTCACAGTGAATAGGCAGTAAAAGTTGATATGAAACGTATGCCAGCAGTAAGTCGGTCCGAAAGGTTGTAAACCTAAGTTAAAGGTCACTAGGTCAGTATGTTGTCCCCATAAGTTTAAAAGTGTATAAATTAAGTTTAAGTGTCATTATCATCATCATCATCATCATTCATCAAAGCTAAGGTAAGTTTAACAAGAATAGAGATCAAAACAAAAGACTGACTTTGGACAGCTGTTACGACCTCTATACAAATCGAAAAGACGCATAGTCAGTGGCCAAGGCTCCGTATGTGAGTCCTCTAACCGCTGACCAATTTTCAGAACCTAACTCGTCTTCGTTTGACAGTGGCGACTCTTTAAGTGCGAGTAGGTCAGAAATTTCAGCATAACGTTACAAAGGCGTAGTGACTTTCGGAATGCCATAAATCCTAAACCGTATATCGGATTTAGGCGAGGCCGAAACGAAAAGTCATCTACTCGAAATGAACTATCTGAAAATCAACTTTCCAGAAGCCCAGAGAGTCAGATCAGACCTCTAAAAACAGTAAACAAGTGCTCCGGTGGGATTCTTGGTGCTTGATGCTCATCACGATTCTCATCCTTGATGCGTGTAAGCTTCAAGTGTACAACTCTTTGATGTTTTAGCATCACTTTGACCAAGTTTCAACCATAAACACACAACTAAGAGCAAAAGCTATCATTCTACAAGTTTTAAACATCAAGGTTGCCTCCTTATTGCATAAACCCAATAAAGCTTCAACCTTTGTCCTTTTTACACAAGTTTATGCATCTTCATCATATGAGATGATGAAGACTAAATCTTTATCATCACAACAATCACAAAAAGGTTCCAAGTAAGTGAGATCTACAATAATAACTTAGATCTCAAGTATTAAGAAAACCCTAAGCTAGAAAGCTTGGATCTTTACAAGATTATTGAGATCATAAGCTAGAAAGCTAAGATCTAATGAAAGTAATGAGACCATAAGCTAAAAAGCTAAGATCTTTAACAAAATAATGAAACCTTAAGCTAGAAAGCTTGGATCTTTAATGTTCTTGAAGATCCTTAAAGCAAAAGGCTAGATCTTCAAGTTACATGAAGATCATAAACACAAGTTTTGATCTTTATAACAAATAAAAGAATCATAAGCTAGAAAACCTAGATCTAACAAGTAAATGAAGATTCAAAGCTAGAAAGCTTGAATCTTTCATGTTCTTGAAGGATTCAAACCCAAGTTTGAATCTACAAGACATAACAAAATCAAAAAGCTAAAAAGCTACATCCTTGCATGATGATGATGATGTCGACATTTAGAAGAGAAGAAGAAGAAGAAGAAAATTTAAAACTTACACTTTTTAGAGTGAGAAAGACTAGAGAGAGAATTAGAGAGTAATTGTGTGTAATTTGTGAATAAGATCAAGTGTAAAATGGGTGAGGTTTGAGTGGTATTTATAGTGAGTGAGGGTGGTGTGGCCGTGGGCTTTAGGGGAGACAAGGGGGGAGACAACTTTTGCTATTTAGTTAATGGTTGTCTAAAGTTTGTGCTTATGTTGGGATCTCATGCAACAATTGTGATTATGGTTAACAAAAATGCTAGTATATGTTCCCTCTAATAAATGGGTTTTTGTCTTGCATTTATATGGGTCATAAACTTATTAAAGTTGGGCTAATTAAATAGTCCATTAGCTAGAGTAGGGTGGGCTAAAGTCCAACAAGGTAGAAGTCCAGCAAGACTAACTAGTGTGCTCTAGTAAATTACTAAGCGTAATTAAGCATCCAAAAACCCAAGTAATTGTTATTATAAAATAACAATTAGTATTACGCAGTCATAATATTCCGATCATGACCAAAGTTAAACGTGTACCAAGTACATAGCTCGTTTCAAACGTCAAGTGACACCAACGGTCGTAAAAGCATTCGGGGATCAAGTTAAGTGATTACACACTTAATAGCACGTTGTAAGATATTAATGAAAGTAATTAATCATTAAATAAGATCCCAGAGCATAAACTAGCTCAGTACGCACATATACGCAGTTTCGTAAAAGCACAAAGCACAAAAGCAAGTTCAAAAAGCCGGGTCGTTACATATATATATATATATATATATATATATATATATATATATATATATATATATATATATATATATATATATATATATATATATATATATATATATATATATATATATATATGGGCAGGATCAATGGGGAAGTAACCAATCGGGGGGAAGCAAAATTTTTGTTTTTTTTCATTTTTTTGAATTTTTTTTTTCAGGCATCAAGATCACACGAAAATATGAACATTTAAAAAAGACACTTCGTGGTGAATGTTATTATTTAGGTGGGAAAACGATCGACAAAAATAACATTCAAGATAATATTGATCGTGAAGAATGTTAACATTTTTTTTTTTCAAGTTTTGTGAAGTAAAATTTAGCCCGGTTTAGAGTTTAGGGTTTAGGGTTTAGAGTTTAGAGTTTAGGGTTTAGGGTTTAGGTACCATTCGTGTTAAAAACTCAATCTAAATCCTAATTCTAAACCCTAAACCCTAAATTTCTAAAACCTAATATCTAAACCCTATAAACCCTAATATCTAAACCCAAATATCTAAAACCTCAACATACGCTCGAAAAACACGATAATTGTTATATATTACTTCTTCGAGCGTTTTTCCGCAAAAATAAAAACATTTATCACAAAGTGTCTTTATTAAATGTTCATATTTTCATCCAATCTATAATATTCGTGAACAAAGTTTTTTTCAAAAAACGAAAAAAAAAAATTGCTTCCCTCCGATTGTTTACTTCCCCCTTGATCCTATCATTATATATATAATATTAATTACCACAAGTTACATGTTAAATTGTTTATTACCACAAGTTACATGTTAAATTGTTAATTATATTAAAGACAAAATTACACGGATAGTCCATGTAGTTTGCAGAGAAACATACGGATAATCCAAACTTTATTTTTCCAACTTTTTAGTCCTTTACTTTGCACGTTTTACACGGATGGTCCAATATCGTTAGCTCTGTGAAATTGTCTCCATTAACTCCAGACATGTGTCAAGCATGTGGGGGCAAAAATGTCCTTTTATCATTTCCTTCCTTCTCTCTCTACCTAAATAAACCCTAAAGAAAGCGACTAAAACAGGACCTGCAACTTAAAATTCATACTACCAGATTCATACACAAACATAAATTTATTCATTACATTCAACATTATCATTACCTTAATTTACAAATTCAGATCTTATTCATCAAAACCCAAAAAAAATCATCCTCAATTTAGTACATATCTCCATCGATTCATCATATTCGTTCTTTGCCATCTATTGAACCACCAACATTCTTTCTTTTCTTCTTCACATAAATCAAAAAATCAAAACACACTCAAATTAAAAAAAAAAATGTATCGGGATTTCTTTTTAGTGTTTAATTAACTATCTGGCTTCTTCTTCCACACTGCAAAAACATGAATTCCATTCTCTTCTTAAACAAAAACATAACTCTTAACGCGCTTTCGTTCGGGAAACCACTACATCTCCGTCGGCGCTTCAACTTTGGCCGGATAATACTCGCCGAAACCTGCAACTATTGGGCGGACTCTTCTTTAATCGTGTGGTCATCATCACCATCGAAAAATCACTAGAGAGGACGCAGATCTAGCCAGATATGACCGGAAAATAAGCGGCAGATGGCAGACGTTTAGATCTAGTTCATAACCACTGTCGTCCCGTACATAATAATCGAAATGATGTTTTCTTCTATTCGTTCTCACGGTGAATCGCTAACAGCAAATCGAAGGGAATATAATCGAAATGATGTATTTTTCTACTGGTACACCTTTAAAGTTACAATTTTTTTATTTATAAAAGAGTAATTCTAGTCCCACTCAATTTTTTCACCCAATTTAATTTAGTTTTAGTTTTAAGATTTTGAAATTTGTTTAATTTGAGAATTGGTGAACTTGAAGATGGGTGAAGGAAAAGGCAAAACTTAAAAGAGGTAAAAAAAAAAAAAGTAGAAAGACGTCCCTTTGATTTGTGTGTAGTAGGGAGAAAGCAAAAAATGAAATTAGGGTTTTGTTAGTTTGATTAATTTTATGAATTCGTAATTTTATTAGTTTCATTATTTTGTAGTTGATTAATGATGAAGATAAAGATTAAAGTGAAAGGTGGAAAAAGGAAAAAAAAAAAAAAAAAAAAAAAAAAAAGAGTGCACGGATAGTCGAAACTTGTGTAAAATGACGAAAATACCCTCATGTGCCTTGCACATGTTTGGGTTTAACGGCTGATTTTTCACGTCTGTCAGGATTTTGGAATATCGGTGTAAAACGTGCAAAGTAATGGACTAAAAAATTGAAAAAATAAAGTTTAGACTATCCGCGTGTTTTTTTGCAAATGACATGGACTATCCGTGTAATTTTGTCTATATTAAATGTTCACATGTATCACAAATAAATATACACATGTGAACGGGAAACTATATATTTGATAATATAGGTAAAATATAGGGTTTTTTAAACTATTTTATGTTTATTTTTACTCTCCATTAACATTTATGGGTGATTCAATCTACTCACATGTGAAAATCTTTGTAAATCAAAATTTTCCCGCAGTTCTCGTATTTTTTGTGGTTCTCGTTTGAACTTTTGATTTATATATATATATATATATATATATATATATATATATATATATATATATATATATATATATATATATATATATATATATATATATATATATATACTCAAAAACATTTAGATAACTATGCTTTTATACATTATCTTATCTTATTAAACAATCTTTATTATAAGCATTGTCCATATAAATATAAATAAATAGTATTCTTTATTCAAAAAAAAAAATTAAGTAGACCTCTTGTATAACAATACTTCTAACTTGTTGTAATTTAGTTGTTTATAACATGGTAGCTTAAATTTACTACAAAATTCTAGTAATGAAGGAGTGGAATACTAATGAGAGAAATGAGAGAAATAATTCTTGTAAGTATAATGGAGGGTGCAAGTTTTTTAGCTTGCATACATGGGTATTTATAGCACAAAAATACTATACAATAGGTATCCAATATTGACTATGATTTGTACAAAATTGACTATCCATTAAAGCCTAATATTATAACACTCTCCCTTGGATACCAATTTTGTTTTGTTGGAGATCAACTATAAGTTACTGTCTCGTTAAAAACCTTGGCCAAAGGAAAACTCAGTGGGATAAAAACTTTAGCTAAGAGAAAAAGAGTGCAGCATATAGTTGACTCCCCCTCAAGTAGACATTGCTGAACTGTTACATCTTTTGAACTTGCCTCATGCCAATATTGTGAACATGCGTTCTGAAAATAAAAGTTGGAAGTGCTTTGGTGAAAAGATCGGCAGAGTTTTTGCTGGATTGAACATATCTTATTTCAATGTGGATGTCCTTGATGAGATCTTAAGTGTATGAGAAGAATCTAGGAGGTATATGTTTTGTTCGGTCACTTTTGATATACCCTTCTTTAATCTGTGCTATGCAAGTTGCATTATCTTCATAGATAGTTGTTGGACTTTTATCGCGTTCTAGTTCACAAGAATCAGTAATGAGTTGTGTCATTGATCTCAACCAAAAACATTTTCGAGTGGCTTCATGTAATGCAATCACTTCGGCATGATTTGATGATGTTGCAACAAGTGTTTGTTTTTGAGAACGCCATGATATTGCGGTGCCTCCATGAATACATATCCAGTTTGAGATTTAGCTTTATGTGGATCATATAAATAACCTGCATCTGCATAACCAACCAAATCTTGTTTTGATTTGTTAGAATAAAATAATCCTAAATCAGTAGTTCCTCGAAGGTATCGAAATATGTGTTTGATCTCATTTCAGTGTCTTTTGATAGGAGCTGAGTTGAACCTTGCCAACAAATTAACTGCAAAAGAAATGTTAGGTCTCGTACAATTTGTAAGGTACATAAGAGCTCCAATTGCACTAAGATATGGAACTTCTGAACCAAGAACACCTTCATGTTCTTCTCGGGGACAAAATGAATCAGTGCCGACATTGAGTGATCTAATCACCATAGGATTACTTAATGATTTTGCCTTGTCCATATTGAAGCGTTTTAATTTCTTTCTTTTAGAAGTTGAATGGTTTTATGGATCTCTTTATTTGTCCTTATGATGTTAAGATCATCAACATAAACAAATATGATCACATATCCGATAGTTGTTTTCTTAATGAAAACACATGAGCAAATAAGATTATTTGTTTACCATTTGCTTATCGAGTATTCACTTAATCAGTTATACCACATGCGACCCGATTGTTTCAACCCATATAAAAATCTTTGTGATTTAATGAAATATATTTCCTTGGGTTTTGCATTAGAGGCTTCTTATACTTTAAACCCTTCAGGTATATTCACACACACACACACACACACACACACACACACACATACATACATACATACATACATACATACATACATACATACATATATATATATATATATATATATATATATATATATATATATATATATATATATATATATATATATATATAAGTAGTAATAACATCTATGAGATGCATTTCTAAATTTTAGTAACAGTAACTACGAGGTTGATTAAGTATCTAAAAGTAATTGTATCCATTTTAGGAAGATAAGTTTTCCTCATAATTCATTCCTGGTCTTTGAGAGAAATCTTGAGTTACAAGTCTAGTTTTACCTTGTAACTTCATTTTTTTCATTTCTTAATTTTTTGGATAAAAATTCATTTGCCTCCCATACGTTTCACATCTTTAAAAGTGAAAACGTTTGATCCGAAAACTTTTCTTTTATTGAGCGATTTTAATTCAACTCGTATTGCTCCTTTCCATTGAGCTCATTCATGTCTATTTTGACATTCAATGACGGATTTTTGGTTCCAGATCATCATCTTTATTCATGATGTTATTATATGAAAAATTCTCATCAATATTTGTCATTCCGTTTCGGTTCCAAATATTGCATAACTTATTGCAATTTCTGTATTTATTATCAATATCCTCTGCAGAAGGAATATTGATTTATGGTTCTTCTGGAACACTTTCTTTTACCTCATTATTAGCTGATTTTCTTTTTCAAGAATTTTTATCTTTGGAACCAGTTGGTCTTCCACGTTTCAGACGTGACAAAGACTAATGAGTGATATTATTGCCAGCTTTTGAAATTTCAATTCTAGCTGAAACATTTTCTGCTATTATATATGATTTAGTCACTCTTTTTGTATCTTTAAATGCATAAAGTAATTAATTTGCAAGTTCTTGCATATGCATTATTTTGAACTTTCGTTTCACATTCTTTTGTGTGAGTTCAATATACCTTAATTGATGTTCACATCATGAAGCATCATTTTATTTATTTTTTCATTTCTCTCCCTAATCTAGGACCAATTTTTCATAAAAAATACAATCAGCAGAACGTGCTGTAAAAACATCACCCGTCATGGATTCAATATATCTTATGATTGAAGATGTTTCATATCCAACATATATTTCCATCATTCATTTAGGAACCATTTGTTGTGGTGGTGCAATTAAAAATACACTGCACAACCAAATGTTCTAAGATGGAAAATATTTGGCTCTCGACCAAAATTAAGTTGGTAATGGAGAATATTTATGACTTGCACTTGGTTTAATGCGAATTAATGTCGCATCATGTAAATTTACATGTCCCCATATAAATATTGAGAGTTTTGTACTCATTTCCAATTGTCTAGTTATTAGCTGCAAGCGTTTATCTATTGATTCAGCTAAATCAATTTTGTGTATGCACATGAGCAACTGGATGTTCAACAACAATCCATGTAGACATATAATAATCATTAAATGCTTGAGATGTTAACTCACCAGCATTATCAAGTCTCATCCTTTTTAATGGTGTAATCTGAATAATGTGTTCTCAATTTAATAATTTGTGCAAGAAACTTTGCAAATGCCATATTACGGCTTGATAACACACAAACATGAAACCATCCGCTAGATGCGTCTATTAGAAAAATGGTCCACATGATGGATGAATTGGTCCACATATATCCCCTTGAATTCTTTCAAGAAACATTGGTGATTCTTTCTCAATGTGCTTTTCATTAATCACCATATGTGTTTTTCATTAATCACCATATGCGCTTTTCATTAATCACCATATGCGCTTTTCATTAATCACCATATATGCTTTTCATTAATCACCATATGTGCTTTTCATTAATCACCATATGCGCTTTTCATTAATCACCATATGCGCTTTTCATTAATCACCATATGCGCTTTTCATTAATCACCATATGCGCTTTTCATCATATAACCTTTTCACCATATGCGCTTTTAATCATATGTGTTGCGCTTTTCATCATATGCATTTTTCATTATATGCGCTTTTAATCATATGCGCTGCGCTTTTCATCATATGCGCTTTTCATCATATGCGCTTTTTATCATATGCGCTTTTAATCATATGCGCTGCGCTTTTCATCATATGCGCTTTTTATCATATGTGCTTTTAATCATATGCGTTGCGCTTTTCATCATATGCGCTTTTCGGTGCTACATAGATATTTCTCATTATCTGTTATCATTTATGAGACGACCTGTCCTAATCCATCTGGACGAATACATTATATTTGGTTACATCGAGAGGTATTTGACCTCGATATGATACATTTTACAATCATTGCATTCATTTTTAAAAGATAAACTTTCATTACATCGAAAGTTGACAGGCATGCATACCATTTCATAATATATCCAAACTATAAATGACTTAATAATAATCTTGTTGAACTCAACGACTCGAATGCAACGTCTTTTGAAATATGTCATGAATGACTCCAAGTAATATCTCTAAAATGAGCAAATGCACAGCGGAAGATTTCTTTAATACTTGAGAATAAACATGCTTTAAAATGTCAACCAAAAGGTTGGTGACTTCATTAGTTTATCATAATCATTCATTTCCATCATTTTAATATACCACAAGATTTCATATATTGACACGCGTAACTCGCGAATTAAAATTCATTCATATGGTGAACACCTGGTAACCGACCTTCACAGGATGCATATAGAATATCCCCATCATTCCGGGACTCATATCGGACATGATAAATCGAAGTACTAAAGCAGTTCAAATTCTCTGACTGGGGCTTGTTAGTGCCCATAGATCTATATTTAGGATTCGCGTCAATTGGTGGCAATTATAATAAACACCAATTCTTAGGCTACCAAGCTAAAAATGGGCATATTCGGTTTGATAATCCAACCATAGAATGTAGTTTCTATCACTTGTGTCTATTTCGTAAAGCATTTATAAAAGCAGCGCATGTATTCTCAGTCCCAAAAATATATATTGCAAAATCATTTAAAAATGGAGCAAATGAAACTCACTATACAATATTTTGTAGTAAAAATATTCGTACGACGGAACTGAACAATGCAGAGTTGGCCTCGGATTCACGAACCTATATCATTTGTATATATATTAAAACATATACTCGCAATCGAATAAATCTATTTATTATTAGTAATGTATTTGTTATATTAATAATTTATAAGTTTCGTTATTTATTTATATATTTTCATTTTATATATATAGAAATAATTAATATAGTTAAGTTATGTAATTTAAATATATTTTTGTATGTAAAATCCTTATTTTTATACCTATAATCTTAACACCGTTATTAAAACTTTTATTTTTATATTCATAAATTATTTTAATAATAATAATATTGATAATAATTATAATAATAATACTGATAGTTTTAATGATAATTTTAGTAAAATTGATAGTAATGGTAATAAATTTTAATAATAACAGCTAATAATGATAATCATATTAATAATAATGATAATATTAATGATAATTTTCAATAATGATAAATATGATATTAATAATTATAAGTATATTGATAATACTAATATTTATAAAATGATATAAATTCTAATATTAATGATAATAATAATATATTTTTTATTACTTTCATAATAATAATAATAATGATAATCATGATCATAATCATAACGATGATAATAATACTAAAATGATAAGTTTACTACTAATAGTAATATTATTAATACTTATAATAATAATAATGATAATGATTATAATACTTATACATATGATAATAATATTAATAATTTTAACACTAATAATAACAATAATCATAACAACAATAACAATAATAACAATAACAATAACAATAATAATAATACTAATAATGATAATAATAATAATAATAATAATAATAATAATAATAATAATAATAATAATAATAATAATAATAATAATAATAATAATAATAATAAAAGAAAAAAATGTATACCCTTTTGAAAAGCTTTTCTAAAAAGAATTGCCTCAGACCGGATTCGAACCCTGGACCTCCCGCTCACCCGACACTCGCACAAACCATTCCTCTATCCTTGCAATCTGATTCTATTTAGGATTTTAATTTAATTAACTCATTTTTCTATATCCATTATCTTCTTCAAAAATCAATTCATTCAGAGTAATCCAAATCCATTTAACGAATTACAAAACCCGATTCAAGACTTAATACTGAACTACAATTTATCATTTGGAGCTTTATTGATCGAATTTAATCGAATAAAAGTAATTAAAGCAGCAGTTGCAGTTGTCCAGAACCAAACACAAACTCAAATCGTGTTTTTAAAATCTAGATACCTTTAGGTTACAAATATAACATGAAATAGTTTTTAAATTATTTAAAAAAACTTCTGAAATCGTTAATTGGTTGGTATTCGTAACAGATAATTCGAATTTCATGAAAAACATAGAGTTGACTTTATAATTTTAAAACTTTGACTTCAAAATTCAAATTCAATTTAAGGAATTGGAACTTCAATTTTTGCAGATAGATTGAGTGAGAGGTTCCTAATAAAACCACATTAATAGATTTTAAAATTTCGTTCGAATTCTAGCTGTTGCTTTTTACAGTCAAAAACAAGATGAACTCTAAATCGACTTTTAAGTTTAAGGCCGTTTTAGATTAAAATTCCAAAATGATATTGATAGTAAATCGTTTCTATAAGCTTTTTGAGTTATCAATTGAACTTGAAACACCAAAAATCAATTCGAATTTCCTTATGAACAATACGGTTGACTTTTTAGATTTAAAGTTTGACTCGAAAATTCATACTCAACAGAAATAATTGAAGCCAGAAAACTTACAGATAGTTTAAGTGGATGATTCTTAACACAACTGCAATTTTAGATTTTGATATTTGATCCAGGATTGAGTTTTTGATTAAAATGGGTCGTAACAGAGGTAGTGGCTGTTTTTCTTAATTTATTTTTTTAAGCAGCAAAAATATAGGGTTTAATTGATTATGATGATGGAAGTCGACTGATTTTATCCACATAGAAGAGGTGATCAATTTATATAAAACGTTGAATGTCGACTAGTATCACGAGCAGAACAGAAAGGCAAACAATAAAAAAAATATAGTGACTTGTGACAAGAATATGGCGTAATATCTGTATTCATTTTTTTATATATATAATAAATATTAATAATTAATAAATGTAAATATTATAACGACCCGACCAAAACCGTTATTGACGGCGCCGTTAACTTAGGTCCCGTTGCGTGGTCGTAGTCCCTATATGAGACTCGTTTGACCAAAATTATGTCGCATTCTTTTGAAACGTATCATGCTTGCAAAGTTTAGTTTACAAAACCGTTCGACGACAAGTTTAAGTTTACAAGAGTATAAAGTATAAATGAAATAACTTGCGACATAATTAGTTTAAAATCGCGGTTGCTATAAATAGCGTAAGTATGTAAACAATATGTTTGAATCCAAAGGTGCTATCACTAGCGTAGGTATGTATGTATGCTTGACCCCAAGCAAGAAATCAGAGTGTATGCATGCATGCTTGACTCCAAGCAAGTATGAGTGTACGCGGAAGCATGTATCAAATAGCCAAGTATAAACCTGAGAAACATATAGAAAACTGTCAACGAAAAACGTTGGTGAAATCATAGGTGTTTGTAAACGTTGTTTTTGAACCACAAGATTTTGTATTTCCATAACGTTGATTATCTAAATCGTTTGCATTCCAAAAGTATTGTTCGCGAGCACCCAATTATCAAGACTTAACGTTTCCTTCCATAGAACCCCATCATAATAGTGTTAGAACATACACTGTTTCTCGAAAATATATTTCATCCGTAGACGGTAGCGAACCGTCCGTAATGAGGGTTTGTCAAACCCGTATGGCCACACAATATAAGTTCTCGCTTACACCCTGCAAGTGTAACTAATGATAATCGAATTGAGGATTTTTGTTCTAACTCGCTGTGGAATGTTTGTTTCCTTGTACTTGTGTTCAAAGTATAAAAGTATGTAGTATAAAACTGTATATGTTTCTCATCCCATAATTTAAAAGTATAAAAGTTGTTGAAATATGGGACTATGATCTCACCTCGAGTGCACGAGTATAAATGTACTTCACAAAGTAAACGTGTGCATGAATGTTGCTTAGCCTTGACCTAAACAAGTAAGTTGTATCAATTAACCGGTTACGACACAAGGTCGGGTGAAATGTGTTCAATTAGTCCTATGGCTCGTTACGACTCGAAAAGTATAGCATGTGAATCACGTTGTCAAGTTTCATGCAAGAATCAAGTACAGAAACAAGTTAGGAAGGTTGCATAATCATTTGGTTAAGTTTGACAAAAAGTCAAACTTTGGTCGGTCAAAGTCAACGAAAGTCAACACGTTCGGGTCGGGTCCCGAACTATTTTTATGAGGTTTTTATTCATATATAAGCATGTTAGAACAAGTTACATGTGAATCGGAGGTGCGTAGCATAGCAAACATTTTTCGAAATTTGACAAAGTAGGTCAGAACCCAAACACGGCTATTGCCGCGCCGCGGCCTGAGGTGTCGCGCCGCGACATTAGGCGTGGCCTGGTACCTGGTCAGTTTCAAAAGTTCAAGTCTTGATCCAAAATTCAATTTAGCACAAAACGCAAACCGTAAACACTTAGAATACGCATCTTATATCATTGGAAAGCTCTTTTGACAAGGAATACAATTAACTACCTTTCACCAAGCAAAAACATCATTTACAATAACCGAAAACTCGTCAATTGATCAAGAAAGGTTTATTTTCAAAGTTTCAAGTTCGTAAAACGTATTTTATGATTCGGGAATCCAATTTACACATACGATATGCCGTTTCGAAGGTAATTAAGCATACTTTGCATCTAAACACTTACTAACAACATTAACAAGCATTCAACGCATCAAAAGTTCATTTCAAAGTCTATCAAACCCTAACCAAAATTCACAAAAATCAATAATCATGTGTTTGAAGTTTTCTTAATCAACCTACGCATCAAAACGAAGCTAGTGATACTAGTAACACAATTAAAACATGAACTTTAACAATCAAACAACATTTAATCTTCCAAAATGCAAGATTAAGCAAACCCATTTCAAATGTTCAAACTAGTTACTCAAAACAACAAATCGAGCAAACAAAACATATATTCATGTTATACACGAGCCATAGACACTAACTAACACCATTTCAAGTTAAAAACACGAATTTAGAGAAATCTAGAGTTTTTAGAAAGTTACCCAAATGAGATGAAATTGGTATCAAATTGTAGAGGATGAAGAGAGGATTCCAAATATGTAATTTGTTTTGTTGCTAGCTCCCTAAACCGAATTTAGATGATGATTTTGTGTTTGAGGTTTTGAGAGAATAAAAATGGAAGTAATGAAATGGGGAGGTTGGAATGAATGGAGGAGGGTGAAGGTTGACTAGTTGACCTAGTCATCTCTTTGCCCTCTTGGCAATTTTAGTCCCTTAAGTTTCAAAGCGGGTGCGGGAATTAACCAAACGAATATTTTTAAAAACGCTCGAGTAAACGAGTGATGTTATAATTAAATAACGGGAATATTATGAACGTTAGTCAACGGAAACTACGAATTTAAATAACGAAGGATATTATTAAAAAAAAAGACAGTGTTAAAAATAAATTTAACGGAAAAACGCGGGATGTTACATTACCTACACCTTAAAAGAAATTTCGTCCCGAAATTTAGTTGGAAGTAGTAGTTGTCGTTTCTTCCTTGAAATCTTGCGTTGTCAATTCTACGGTTAAGTGAAGGTACTTCTTTGGGTGTTTCAACGAACTTTGACAGTCGGGATTTTTGGTCGTTTCAGAGTTTGGTTTCATGATTCAAATTTTTAACCGGTTCTCCTAGGAAGTGAAGTTTGTCATCGATAGTAAGCTCATCAAAAGGAATAACAAGTTCTTGTTTCGCAAGACACTTCTGTAAGTTGATTCATAGAATGTAGGATGAACGGAGACCCAAACGTGTCGGAAAATCTAAACGGCTAGTAACGGGTTCAAAACGCCCCCGGATTCTAAAAGGTTTTGTGTATCGCAGAATTAGCTTTCTATGTTTCCCGAAACAGATTGCACCTTCTCAAGGTGCGACTTTTAACGTTACGCGGTTGCCCACTTGGAATTCGAGAGGTTCACGTCTAACATCGGCATAGTTCTTTTGGCGACTACGATCCGCCTTGAGCCTTTCTTGGAATTGAAAAATTTTCGGGTTGTTTCATGAATGATTTCGGGTCCGGTGGTTCGCTTGTCACCTACTTCGGTTCAACAATTTAAGAAAACGACAATTACGGCTATACGGGTCATCGAAAAGTGTGACGTTAATACTCGAATGAAAATTATTGTAGTAAGAGAATTCGGCTAAAGGCAACTACTTTTCTCAAGTAAATTGAAGTTGATAACGCAAATTCGTTTTATGGTTTCCAAGGTTAGAATCGTATGTTTGCTCGGTCCGTCGGGTTGTGGTTGATGTGTTGTACTCATGTTTAAACGTGGTCCTAAGGCTTTTTGTAAGGCACTCCGAAATCTAGAAGTGAAACGAGAATCTCGATCTGAAATGAGGTACATTTCTGTAAGGTATATTTGAACAAGTTTGTTAGGACAAGTTTCTCAAGAAAATTCGCGTCGCGGAAGATTTATCGGTTTCCAAATACGTTCGTCGAGACTATTCACCCTCGAGGCGAATACTAGTATAACGTGAAGAGTCTCTCTCCATTGAGAATTTAAAATAAAAGATTTCCTGAACCAGAATTACGAGTGTAAGGCGAGAGAAGTTTCCGCCTCGATGCGAGCATAACGAGTAAATTGTAGTTAGTCAATAAGACTGTGCGAGGACGAGATAGTATACACGTGTAACATACGGTTGAAGTCGAAAGGAATCGGTAATTCATTCGGAAGCATAAATATAGTTCGACAAAAATCGAAGGTGTGTCCCCGGTATGGTTGTTATCAATATTCTCGGAGTTTTCAGATGTCCAACATGAATAGATGAAGTCATGTACATGGCTCATGGTGGTGTTTAGGTTGATCGAGTCTAACCACCATCACGTGTCACTAGAACTTTGGTATGTCTTACCGTAATATAACTACGTTGATCAAATGACGTTATATTACGCTAACTCATACCTCCATTCCCACATCACTCCATAGAATCAAGTTCGTGTAATCGTGAAAATTTAAAATAAACAAAGAGTAACGACGTCTCTAACGTGACTCGTATTAATCAAAAGAATTTGTGCAACTCTGAAGATGCATTTCCCGAGGGAAGTGTATAAATGATTGTTCACGTCAATGTGGTTCGAGTCAGACAACAAGGTATTCAGGTATGAAAAGAGTAACGAGTCATGATAACGAGTAGCACGCAACCGTAGTGATAAATGTTGATGACGATACTCACCTAGAGTAGTGATGGTAGTAACACCAAAAAGTAGATAGTAAGAAACACCAGTGGGAAATCGATAGTAAGTTGAAACGGTGGCAATAACAATCCGGGAGACAGAGTTCCCGAACAAGTGTGACTAATGAAGTCGTCGTCATCCATACGTGTATGAATCATGAATTTACGTGTGTTACCAAAAGTGGCGGAATACGAGTTCGTATGATGAAGGTTGGGTACCATTAAAAAGTTTGCCTAAGAATGATTCAAGTATAATGCACAAGTAGTCAAGTAAGTGCTATCTATAGCATATGTATGTCAGAATGCAATGGCTAACTATCCGGTTGTAGTCTAGATTCACTAATGCGTCCCAACGACTCTGTCAGACACACTAATGCACATCCTAGTTCCCTACAACCAACGCTCTGATACCACTTGTAACGACCCGACCAAAACCGTTATTGACGGCGCCGTTAACTTAGGTCCCGTTGCGTGGTCGTAGTCCCTATATGAGACTCGTTTGACCAAAATTATGTCGCATTCTTTTGAAACGTATCATGCTTGCAAAGTTTAGTTTACAAAACCGTTCGACGACAAGTTTAAGTTTACAAGAGTATAAAGTATAAATGAAATAACTTGCGACATAATTAGTTTAAAATCGCGGTTGCTATAAATAGCGTAAGTATGTAAACAATATGTTTGAATCCAAAGGTGCTATCACTAGCGTAGGTATGTATGTATGCTTGACCCCAAGCAAGAAATCAGAGTGTATGCATGCATGCTTGACTCCAAGCAAGTATGAGTGTACGCGGAAGCATGTATCAAATAGCCAAGTATAAACCTGAGAAACATATAGAAAACTGTCAACGAAAAACGTTGGTGAAATCATAGGTGTTTGTAAACGTTGTTTTTGAACCACAAGATTTTGTATTTCCATAACGTTGATTATCT